>NC_092690.1:16075340-16375340 GCF_964275005.1 Diadema setosum | reverse complement strand
CAAACGCACGAGAAACGAATATGAACCTCATGTACACAGGATAAAACGCACAAGGAACAAATGGGTAACGCATGAGACGTACATCGAACGTCAGAGAACCATACGTTGCGTTTGATGTGCTGTTCATAGCCGTGCCATGTCTTACAGCAATGGACTTTTCGGGAGGCCTAGCGGATGAAAACGTGTGTAAAACGACAAAGTACAGTACAGAAACAAGAGAAAACAAACGTACAACTATCGGAGAAGGGTCAGATCGCACTATCCGTTTGTGGAGAGTAGAAAAAAAAAGCATTGGCATGTACAAAGAGTTTTGGCCGCAATCACGGAAATCATCGCAAGATAAACGTCCATCAAAAGGATAAAAAGGACATGAAACACATTCTAACGAATAATATCAACGGATGTCAAATATTGACGCCTTATCCGGCAAGGGGGAACATGGGCATTAGGTACCTTATCCTTCGAATTAACCAATTTCTGTTTGAGTGTGTGAGCCGGTATGAAGTACATGTAAATGGGAATTCGGTAGCCTGAAAGAATACGTTGGATTTTCTCAAAATGTCCGCTGACGTAGGATACAGAGACACCTATGCTCCGGCGCTACTCGGTTGGACGTGTTTCCTTGTCCTGGTCACACCTTTCCGGGCAAGTCTTGCGTGCAGCGACTTGCAAAGAACAATTTTTACTACCCGGAGGTCCCCGGAATGAGCCGCACATGACAGTACCTAGCACGTATCTCACCCGTAGTCACCCGGAGGTGTGCACGCAAATCTTTTTACCTGCAACCATGTTAATGCCCTGTCACACCTTTCCGGGCAAGCTATGCGGGCTTGTTGCGTGTAGGGATTTTCCAGCGTACCGGAAATTTCTGAGCGCGGACAAGGATTTGGGCGAGTCAGTGCATGTGTCTTACTTGCTTGACGCGTTATACTTTAATTCTACTGGCGGGTATACTATGTGACCTTTGTACCAGTCGCGTAGGGGCTGACAACTCAGTGAAGGAATTTATCTGAAGAAATGGCAGAAGTCCTACGGAATGTCATTATCTTGGCTGCATATACGGGGACTTGCGAGGTGCTACTGCTAAGGGCCTCCTACTGGCGTTCTGCGCGGACCTCTCCGGGCGTTCCCGTGACTCACCTCGAAAAAGTTTGGTCATGCTCAAAACTTGGCTGCGGTTAAATCGGACTTGCGTGATCACCTCCGGGCAACTTCAGGCGAGATACGCGCTAGGTACTGTCAAGTGCGGACCAACTGCGCAGAGCTCCGGGTAGCAAATTTATGCTTCCCTGCAAGTCAAGCCGCAAAACTTCCCCAGATACGGTATGACAAGGCCTCGAGCATGCTCAAAACTTGTTCCGAGTGAGTCGTGAGGTTTCGCTCGCAGAGGTACACGCAGAACACCATTAGGAGACCCTTACCGGCAGCACCTCGCAGGCTCCAACGCAGGCACTTCTCAGTACCCATAAGTCGCTCGTAACAGAAAACGGATCGGTTTCAAAGCTCTGATGCAGGTCACACGGAATGCTCGCAACTAGAATAATTATGCGTCTAGTAGGCGAGACACAAGTGCGAAAATTCCAAACATTCTTGTTCGCCCGCGAAAAATCTTCTACATGCTGGAAACTACCTCCTCGCCACAAGCCCGCGTAGCTTGCCCGGAAAGGTGTGACACGGCCTTTACCTCCCGAAGAATGATGTATCTGCTCTTTCTCCTTTGTCTCCTTAGAAGACAAACTGTAGGACGCCCTGGGAAACAGTGTTCTTACCACTCCCAGTTTGTGAATTGGATATTGTGTGAATCAACTGGAGGTATTGGTATGTTTGGGTGACTTTCCTACAGACTCTGAACAATGATGTCCCGGATCGGCATTTCGTCTGCGACGCCTTCCTGCCACCAGATGAGACGAGCTGCTGAAGCGTCAAGGATCGGACGGGAAATCGTTCCCAGAATTAAAAACAGTAAGTCCAGATGGATTGATTTAATTTTTGCAGCGTTATAAACCTTCATGTATTCATCTTAAGATCTATTTTTATGACTAATGGAGTCGAAGTGTTTAATTCCCTTGATGACGATGAACTTTCTGATTTGTTTAGAATCCCCCCTACTGAATTAAGTCAGAGTTCTAGCTCCCCCCCCCCCCCGTTCTAAACTTAAGGATTTTTTTTTATTATATTACAAATTCATCAAAAAGCTCTCTCTATGTGATTAAAAATATTGTCATAATGGGTTTTTAATAATGATTTGAATGAGATTGAAAATAATAACGTCTCAAGAATTTTTTGAAATATTTTAGTCAGCCTCTTTCTTCCATTAATCTCGAGACCCACACGTCTTGCAAATCATTCCACAATGCACTTAATAACATTTTCGGTAATTCTCTTCAATTCCAAATTCTCCGATAATCCTATCCGATACGACCGATCACTTCCAAATTATGGCATAATCTCAAGCATTTGGTAAACAAGTCTTTTTTTTTCTACCAGACGTAGAGCAACACCAGAAAAATTAGCTAGCCTTGGTGCTAGCTTAGATAGTGCTGATTGGTCTAGTGTTTGTGACAACGATGACCTAAACGTATTATTTGATAACATTTAGAGAAAACAGAGATTGCATGAATATGATAGGCCCTATTCCCAAATTAGAAGATAAGTCAGTTAATTATAAAACATCGCCTAAACTTCCATGGATTTCAGGATCCCTCATCTGTACAATAAAAAAAAACGACATATATTATGAATTCATAATGAAAAAAAAATGGAGTAAAAAAAAAACTTTTGCATAAAATTAGGTCCACTGTCACGTATTATTCAGTAAGTCTTTTTTAAATGTTGCTTTATGATCTAATGAGTATTGCCAAAGTTTTTCCTTGTTTGAAACAAAAAGATAATCTTGATGTAAATCATTATAGACCAATGTCTTTACTTTATCTCTATCTGAAATTTTAGAAGAGATTGATATTCTCAAGAACGATATTTTTTTTTCACTCGTCACAATTTTTTAAAAAAATTCTCAATTTGGGTTTAGTCAGAAACACAGCATCATTCACTTAAAGTTAGTTAATAAAGCTGCACATTCGCTAGATGATCAGTTTATGTTATTGGTATCTTCCTGGGCTTCTCCACGGCCATCGATAAATCATAAATATTACTGCACAAATTCTCTCATTGTGGCACACGAGGAAGGCCTTGGAGTGGATCAGGAGTTACCTGCAGAACAACTCAAGTCTTGAATTCATTAATGGCGTCCAACAGGATAATTCATTAGGACTTTATTCATATTGTTTATATCAATGACTTTTGCAGATAAACTGACTTACTCTCATTTATACTCTTTGCTGATGATTTAAATATTTTTACCACTAAAACCCAGTTACTCTCGTGCTCGCCGTCAGTTCCTTTATTATTGAAAAAGTTACTCAGTGGATAAGAGCTAATAATTCACTACTCAATCTTTAGAAAACTAAGTATATGCTTTTTAGCAATTCCATAGAAGCTTTACGCACAGACATTATTCTTAACAGCACCCAACTAGAGCATGTATCGCTGATGAAAATTGTCGGTATCAAAGTTGACTTGAATAGAATACCTTATCTTGATTACGAAAAGCATGGGGTAGTGCCCATCAAACTTTGTGAGATAAACTGTTGTTATTACAAAAATGAGGCACTCCGTATTATTTGTGGAGTCTCGCCACATTCCCATTCAGATCCACTATTTACTGAATATGAGGTCTTGAAAAATACAGATTTTTTTTTCATCTGGGTCAGTTTATGTTTAAATATAACACACATTCACTTTCCGTATTTTTTTCAATGTTTTCACAAAGCCAGCTTTTTTTTTTCAAAATTATCCTCCTAGGCGGGGTGATGAATTCAATTTACCCCTTTATGATAATTATTGGCTAAGAACAAGTTTATATACACCGGCTCAAGATTTTGAAATTCAGTAAGCTGCGAAAAAAAAAAACATCATGTTGTTTTAAGAGCAAAATGAAATGTTTTTGGTTAAATTAAGATATTCATTTTCAGTAACTAGGTCACATCAACCTTAAGGTTCATTATCATCATCATTCAATACATCAAATCATTGAGCCGTGAAATACGCCATCTTATTTGCACAATCCCTGCTCAGGTGCGAGCAGCCACCAGCTGTCCGAAGCACCTCGAAGCATAACTTTGTACTTTACCGGTATGCATACATTATCTTTATTTGTTAACTATGTGATTTTATTTTTTACACAATGGAATGTATGCCTATGATATAATCCCTGATTTCTTCAATGTTATGTTTTGTTGGAAAGAGAATGAAATATAATGAATTAAACACTTAGTCAGGGTGAAACCTGCAGTCAAGATAACTTGAGAACGGATGAACAAGTTTTTACAAATTTGCAGAATATGTTTATAATGAGGTAAGAGGAAACTAATGAATTTGGGGGTCACTAGGTCAAAGGTCATAGGAATCAGAAAGTTCAGGAAATAGGAATAATCTCCCAATCAGTTAACAGATAATCAGATTTTCACCACACTTGCAGGGTGTTTTTATAATAAGGAAGAAAGAAACGATGTAATTTGGGCGGCTAGAGGTCAAAAGTCAAAGGGGATAAGGGTCATAGAATACATAGAATATCCTTAATTTCCCAATGGATAAAGGACGGATGATCATGTGATATGCAGTGCACGCTCTGCTTGCCTTCTCACATAGGTAACGAATTACACTATATTTTTGTTTGCTCTTATTTTCAAAGGGAGAGACATTTTGTATCCGTCTAAAGAGTAATATATACGATAAAATTTGCAAGTGCTTTCAACGTTAAAGGAATTCTGTATACTACCTGCTACGTACAAGCACTTCTCGGTCGAAGAATTTATAGCATATGTGTACAACGGTGAAAATCATTCAGTTTGAGCTAAGGTAGTGAGAACCGGTGGTAAGTTTTATGGCACGTTTTTTATGATAAAGATGTTGAGTTTATTTTGCCTATACTGCAGGTTTTCCGTATGATATTACATTATAGGTAATATGAATGCATTAACAGATTTTACAGTGTGCTTTTTATATTCCTTCTTAAAACTAAAAGGATCCCAATAGGGGCCTATCCTTCTTAATAGTATTGAATTAACCCTGTGAATATGATCGACTAAAATAGTGTGAATCAGTGGTTGTTCCAAAAACCTTAACACAAAACTCTTTGTTCAGATTGTTTACCATCCATTTGGATAACGATGTTATGTAATGGTGCATGAATATTTCTTTTAAGAATGTAATTCGTCTATCAATATTTATTGGCAGTTTGCTACATTTATATCATTTTGAAACTTTAAATGATCGAAATTGATTATTGTAGTTAGTATATTCAAGATTTTATGGCGTAAGAGAGATAGTTTACTCGTATCATTTGCAAACAAATGAAATTGAGCAACTGAGATTGATATAACAGAATATATGTACAAATAATAATCTATTGTTCCGGAACATCGCATTGCATAGTATGTATTAGTGGATTCAGTGACAGATAGATATATTGCTCAGTGTTTCGTAGTCAATCATTGAGCCAGTTTAGAGTTTGGCCTTGGATATCTCATTCTTAAATTTTGAACAATAAAATTTCATAGTCCATGGTATCACAAGAGATGCCCAGATCCATGAAAATAAAAAAGAATAAAAAATGTCAAATTATTCAATGAAGGCGTAATCAGATAAGTGTCTTTTTTTCTTGAATCAAGCTGGTCAGGGACTAATTAACATTCATTCATTTCATTTAATTTCAAACTTAAGAAAATATAAGTAAAGCATTATGTTTGTTAACACGCATCCAAAAGATTCTCGTTTTTCATGAGAAGGGAAAATATAGTGTGATGAAAGAAACTTTTGCGGGAAATGGGATCAATAATACATTATTAAAAAACCCACGAAGTGTTGTATGCATTTTTTCCCAGGACTTTGGATAAGGCGGGAAGTGCAGAGAAATAGGACGATGATTTTCCATTTTTGACAGATTGGTAATTTGACAATGAACCCGTCCCCCTCAGAATTTTACAATAAATCATGGTAAATAACGCTTATGATCAGTGATAATGATGATAAGAAATAACATAACAATAGCAGTAGTAACAATAACAATGATTATCACTCATTTTCTGTTGTCATTATTATCATCATTAAAATTATCATCATACATTTCATACATATCGTTGGTAGCTTTGTTATAGTCAGAAAGTTAGTATCATTCTTTGGTTGCTATTAGCAGATAAGAGTAAACGTCGCTTATATTGTACGATTATGTGTCCTGCTCCGAGTTCTAGGATATCCCTAAACATGGAATCATATAGTAATGGAGCGAAAGTTTGATATACTACGAGTCATGGATACGAGATGCTCACTTTTGCAAGTTCTGTAGTCTTCAAAAGGTGAGGTATTCCTCAAACATCAAAATAGAAGTACGAGTATCACTAAAGGTGATAATACCCCCTCTTCCGCAGCCATATAGCTTGAAAAAAAAATTGAACCTAGGTTTGATAAAAGGATGTGTGTGTGTGTGTGTATCTGTCTGTCTGTCTGTCTGTCTGTCTGTCTGTCTGTAAACATATGTGTAGTACCTTGTGAGTACCTGGTGAGTTTGACTGCTTTACACTTGTGGAAGTAGTTCACTCCACACACTCTGAAGAAAATATGCAGTGATCAGCAGCATGTCAGGTACAAACACAAAGAGTGTCTTGCAATTTGTCTTGCATAACTACACCTATAGATCATTATAGGCCCTACATACTGAATTCTGAATAAATTGCTTTAACAATGTGAAAGTAGTTGACTCAACAAGGTTTTGGGGAAATTGTGGTTGCCATGGCAACGCTCTCTCCGACAAACACAAAAACATGTCTTGCACATTTACACCTCATTTTCATTATGTACACCAAATTTGAGTTTAATTGCTTCAAAATTTTAGAAGTAGTTCACATCAAAAGATTTTCAAGTAAATAATTGTAACCATGCACGCCACGCCTTGTCGGGTAAAAACACAATTGCTTCTTGCATAAGTACACCTATAGATCATTATACATACCAAATTTGAAATAAATTGCTTATATACTGTGGAAGTAGTTCACTCCACAAGGTTTTTAGAAAAGCGTGGTTACCACGGCAACGCTTTCTCCTAAAAGCATAAAAAAACGTGTCTTACACCTCCAGGTTATCATGCACACCAATTTTGAGTTCAATTGCTTCAAAATAGTGGAAGTAGTTAACTCCACAAGATTTTCAAGAAAATATGCAGTTACCATGGCAACGCCTTGTCCGGTACAAACACAAAGTGTGTCTTGCCTAAGTATACACCTATAGATCATTATACGTACCAAATTTGAAATGAATTGCTCAAATACTGTGGAAGTAGTACACTCCACAAGATTTTTGGAAAATTGTGGTTACCATGGTAACGCTTTCTCCGATAAACATAAGGAAACACGTCTTGCACATCTACGCCTCAATGTTATCACGTACACCAAATTTGAGTTCAATTGCTTCATAATTATGGAAGTAGTTTACTCCACGAGATTTTAAAGAAAATATGCCGTTACCATGTCAACGCCTTGTCGGGTACAAACACAAAGTGTGTCCTGCATACATCATTATACATACCAAATTTGAAATGAATTGCTCAAATACTGTGGAAGTAGTTCACTCTACAAGGTATTTGAAAAATTGTGGTTACCATTCCATCGCTTTCTCCATTTCTTGCACATCTACACCTCAATGTCATCATGTAACTAAAGTTACTCGTCAAAATTGCTTCAAAACTGTAAAAGGAGTTTGCGACGCAAGATTTGCAACGGACCGCCCGACCGCCCGACTGACCGCCCGACCGACTAAATGCTGATTTCTATACCCCCTTACACACTTCGTGTATGCGGGTGTATAACAGAGGTAGGACTTACTGTAGATATAACCCCATCGAAACCATTTGCTTTGTGGGGATTAAAATCATACAGTAATTTATTTATTCATTCAGTCATTAAGTTCCCACACAAATTGATTTGTAACATTCATGTACAGATCAGTATTGTAGTCAATTGCGGGTGAAGACACTGTGGCATCTTGCGATATGTGTGGAACAGAAAGCATGTGGATTGTAAAATAAATGGTGTCACATACCGACTTTTGAGGGACGCCGATGAAATTTGTGGCCGTCAATTATTGCTTCCCATTAATTTTTACACTATTACACAAGTGGTCCAATCATATAAGAGATTCAAGATATTTCAATGAACTCCTATTCAAAAGACGTAATGTGTGAATCTCCTGGTCTATTTTCAAAGGTAACTGACAAGTTTGATCAAAAAGTATATAGTAACATATCGCTTAACAGAGCAACATAATATATGGACACGTATATAATATGTTGTTTATCGTGACTGTATTCAAGTTGAAGGCAATGTGACAAGAACATACCTATATACCAACGGCGTAAATCCATACTGAGGAGTGGGGGGGGGGGGGATGATCGGCGATAGTCACCATCACCACGATTACAAGCCCATAACCGGACCGGCGCAGCCTTGAGGGGGAGGGAGGTGAGAGAAGCTTGGTAACCCCCCCCCCCCCCCCCCCCCCCACACACACACACACACTTTACAGGGATCGGATGTCTCACTCTTTTGCATGAAATATAAAGTGGGAGGAGAGTGATATATTTCTGACAAACTGTTACAAGCGAGCTTGAAAATTTTGACATTTTACAGTCCCAAAACTGCAGTTTCTGACTGTATTTTGTCCGCTTTGGAAATTAAGGGGGGCACCGGGTGAAACTGCTGGAAATTACTGACAGCAACATCAAGAGAATGGCATAACATTATGCGAGCGAGCGAAGCGAGCGAGCTTGACAATTTTTACAGTAAAAAACTGCCGTTTTGGGCTGTATTTTTTCACTTTGGAAATTAAGGGGGGCACACAGAGCGCAACTGCTGGCAGTTCGTACTGGCAGCAACATCAGGAGAATGGCATAACGATTAAATGCGAGCGAACGAAGCGAGTGAGCTTGAAAATTTTGACATTTTACAGTTCCAAAACTGCCGTTTGTAGCTTTATTTTTAGCTTTGGAAATTAAGGGGGAGCACCGGGCGAAAACTGGTGGCAATTACTGGCAGCAACATCATGATGGCATAATGATTAAATGCGAGTGAGCGAAGCGAGCGAGCTTCAAAATCAGTTTTGACATCTTACAGTCCCAAAACTGCCGTTTGTAGCTATGTTTTCCGCTGTGGAGATTAAGGGGAGCACCGAGCGAAAACTGCTGGCAATTACTGGCAGCAACATCAAGGGAATGGCATAATGATTAAATGTGAGTGTTCGAAGCGACCGAGCTTGAAAATTTTGACATCTTACAGTCCCCAAAACTGCCATTTGTAGCTATATTTTTCGAACGAAGCGAGTGAGCTTGAAAATTTTGACATTTTACAGTTCCAAAACTGCCGTTTGTAGCTTTATTTTTAGCTTTGGAAATTAAGGGGGAGCACCGGGCGAAAACTGGTGGCAATTACTGGCAGCAACATCATGATGGCATAATGATTAAATGCGAGTGAGCGAAGCGAGCGAGCTTCAAAATCAGTTTTGACATCTTACAGTCCCAAAACTGCCGTTTGTAGCTATGTTTTCCGCTGTGGAGATTAAGGGGGAGCACCGAGCGAAAACTGCTGGCAATTACTGGCAGCAACATCAAGGGAATGGCATAATGATTAAATGTGAGTGTTCGAAGCGACCGAGCTTGAAAATTTTGACATCTTACAGTCCCCAAAACTGCCATTTGTAGCTATATTTTTCGCTTTGGAAATTAAAGGGGACGCACCGGGCACAACTGTTTTGTCAATCACTGGCAGCAACATCAGGAGAATGCCATAATGCGAGCGAGCGGAGCAAGCGAGCCTTCAAATTTTGACATTTTGCAATCCCAGAAAATGTCGTTTGTAGCTGTATTTTTTCGCTTTGGAAATTAAGGGGAGGCACTGCTGGCAATTACTGGCAGCAACATCAGGAGAATGGCATAATGATTAAATCCGAGCGAGCGGAGCGAGCGAGCTTCAAAATTTTGACTTATTACAGTCCAAAAACTGCCATTTGTAGCTTTATTTTTAGCTTTGGAAATTAAGGGGGGGCACCGGGCGAGAACTGCTGGCAATTATGGCAGCAACATCAAGAGAATGGCATAATGATGAAATGCGAGTGTGCGAAGCGAGCGAGCTTGAAAAATTTTGACATCTTACAGTCCCCAAAACTGCCATTTGTTGCTATATTTTTTGCTTTGGAGATTAGGAGGGGGCGCACCGGGCGTAACTGCTGTCAATCACTGGCAGCAACACCAGGGGAATGGCTTAGCGCTTAAAGCCCGTGTACAGTAGTCGATTAGACACCTGAATTGTCACCAAAAGCCACGAACGCGATTGATTTTCTCAACGAGACATTGTAGAGTATTATATAGCATTCTGACATTGATATACATGGATTTTGAGGGTTGAAATTACTGAAATTACCCGATCACCGAAGTGCTTCAAAATCTAGTTTCGCCAGTTTCGCGGTCAGTTTTTTCTTTCGAATAAGTACGATCGGCCGTTACTTCAACAGCACCACCATGCGGTGTGTTTGTGCCATCCACAAACTTTCCTCCCGATTTTCCGCCCGATCGAGAGCGAGTGAGACACGATGGTGCTACAACTGTACGCATAGCTACAGTAATAAAGCAATCGCTGTCTGTTGTGTGACCGCGCGAAGTCGCGCTGAGCCGTAGCACTCAACTGCCTCTGGCCGACCAGACGCTGTCACTAGTGTGTGTACTACGCTGTGCGAATACACGTACAGCGACTGGGCTGTGTACAGCCAAGGAGGTATCTCATACACACCGCCGTGGGCTACACCTCCAACTGTGCAGTTTGTGACACGTACACGTTCATCCACATCGGTGGGATCAGTCAGTCGGCAAGCCCGAAAATATCCAATGAGCAAAATATCCAAGTCCTCGCAGGCGTGACCTCGAGTTGACCCCGCAGGTCATGGTATGGGAGAGCGCGATTGCAGAGTCGTTTTGAAATGCTCATATCTTGGTCACTGAATTACATTTTCACATGATTTTTCTTTATTTGATAGGTAAGGGTTAAAACTTGGATGTAATCTTGTTCATTTTTCCAAGAACGACATGAAAGACTATCAACTTCGTGGCTAATTAATTGCCGATGTTCCGGAAATAATGGGTACAGATATTCTTCTAAAATCCTCCTAAAAGTCTTCTTTTTCATCGCAGGGCACCAACGAAAGTTATACCATGTAAAAGAATAATTATTCAGCTTTAAGATGATACCTAGAGTGTAATGTGATGATTTGTAGATGGGTCAGCAGCCAGCCGAAATCATGGGGATGTCATTCCTTTTTTTCTCGGCACAAAATCGCGAAAATACAGTATTGTCCCACATATAGAAATTGACGTGTGTCCTCGATGCCTTTGTTCGTGTGTTACGAGCGACCCCATGCAGGCAACGTACTACATGTACTCGACATGGTCAGTTATGAGCGTCTAGCTGTGATATACTGTACTTGTGTCTGTCATTAGATATTAGGTACTAATAGTCTACTGCCTCTTGCTGGGCCTCTCTCCCACTCCCTCTCCCTCTCTTTCTTCGATTACATGGAAAGAGTTCCTTATGTCCCCCCCCCCCCACTAGTTTGCGCAAAATGGATAGATTGCTATTTTTTTTTTTCTAATACCAGTAATGGACTAAATAAAGGTTATGCTATTTATGGGAAGACTTCCCATAACCTTTATTTAATTTATTATTAGTGAGGGGGAATGGTGGTTTGTTTATTTTGTTTAAATTGGTGGTGTGGGGGGAGGGGGGACATAAGGAACTCTTTCCGATTGCATGTTTTCCCTTTTCTTGTAAATCATAATACAAAATGTACAAGTATGTTTATTTGGTTTGCTTTTGTCCACCCTTCTGATTTCGTTGATGGGAAGTGCTGTCTGATTCTCAGTTTCATTCTGCCATCAATCATTCAGATCACTCTCTCTCAATTCAAAGCATCATAAGCATTCACTCAAATATACTATAACCACTAGTTATACCCTTCACTCCCGTCAAAGTGAACACAGTTACTTTATATCAAAATTCCACTTACAACATTATCCACTTTTTTTTTTTTAATTTGCTCGGTTATAACAAGTGCTGTTCATTATTCCCAAGGTCACTGTTTAGAAGGTTCGTTATTCCGAAGGGTTGTTACTCCGAAACGAGCAAATTCCCTATATAGTACCTTGGTACCTAGAGGTTCATTAATCCGAAAATGTGTAGCGTTATTCTGAAGGTTCGTTATTCCCGAAGATTGGTCAATCTGAAAATGAAATTTGAAACAATGAACCTTCGCAATAACAAATCTCAGGAATAAAGAGCCTTCGGAATAACGAACCTACGGAATAACGAGCCGTTACCTAACATTTTGATATAACAAAAGAAAACTGCTGATCCTAAAGGACTTCACTACAATGGGAGGCCATTGTGCCTATTCTCTCTATTACTTTAGGAGGCCTACCTAACTAGGCAAAGAACTTTCGATACATTATTGCACATGTCATTTTCATCAATTAGTAAAATACCTTCTTTATTCATTAATAACAACAGAGAAAGGACCACAATCGACAAGTTCTCTGTCCTTTATAAATGTATATACATCTCCACTTATTTATTACATGTAGGTGTTGAAAGAACTACATTGTAGTTTAGTTTCAAGGTACTGTATCCATCACTCTTCATGGCAATGTATCACACACAAGACAAAAATATGTACGTTACCAAAAGCAAGAGCTGCATAAGCAGTCTACAGTTTTATCTACTTTTTAGCATTATAGTCAAGTGCAGTTTAGATTATTTTATTTATTTATTTATTAATTTATTCATCCATTTACTTATATATGTATATATATATATATATATTTTTTTTTTTTTTTTTTTTTTTTTTTTGGTGGTGGTGGTGGAATTGGTATCAGTCTCAGGCCAAGTCACATGTAAGAGACCTATGAAAGGTACAACTGTCAGCGGTCTTTTGAGTAGGAACATGAGTAGGAACAGTCTGTCTTGACTGTGATGTACAGTGAACATTTCAAAAATAATTCTTCTGGTGAAGCTCAGTAAAAAGACAAAAGCAAACGCATGTACATGTACCAGGTACATGTAGTTTGAACAATTGCAGAGCTACATTGTATCAAGCAGATCCGTATAAATAATTTGCAGGCAAGTTTTCAAACTGGCAATAAACAAACTATACTGGTACATGTTGTACAAACATGGAAGAGTTGTGAATATTGCTTGAATGTTTTGTAAGTGAATAAATACTAGTAAAGCTAGAATAACACAAATGTTTTTGAGGCAATTGTACTCTGTAAATTACATGCCATCTACACTTTTGGCAAGGTTTCACTCAAATGATACAGAGATAACTTCATTAATAGTCCAAACTGCATGAACGTTTGAGGGTGTACAAATGTCCTTGAGTACTCTGGAGGCAGGTACACAAACATGTATCTACTAGTATTCACATCACCAAGGCTTCACACACATGAATAGAGGGTCACATAAACTCACAGCTGCAAAAGCAATTTGAAGGTGTACATGTATACATAATTATAAAGTGTACTTATTGGAAACAAAATGAAACATGTACAAACTAGAAATGTCGCTCCACCATAATGCATGGTTCTCCAAATAGGTCTTTACCACAATGTCTTGACAATGTGTGATGACAGTTTCACATAACTACTGGCAAAAATATTAAGAATGACAGGTTAGTCACAAATGCAATGAATGTTCACTTTACTTAAACTAGGTTTATTTGGTTGAATGGCTATCAAGTCTAATAAGAGTGCAGGTATTTGGAGATTTGTACCCAACTTTTGACCCTTTCATAAGTTTAAAGAAGAAATGAAATTTAGCGCTTTCACTTGACCTTTAACCGTTTGGCCTTTGACATTTTGACAAGAAACTTCCAAGAGAATACGTATTGGGTAATACTTGTGTATGCATACACTAAGTTTCAAGAAAAAATCCTGCAGGCATTGCATATGTAGATAAGAGGGAAACAATGACAATTTAATGAGTTGCAGAGACTCCAACTCTCCCGTTTTCGACGGGAGATCTCCTGCCGAAAAACCCACTTTTGCAAAATCTCCCGTTCTCCCGCTTGAGAGCTAATTCCTCCCGCCCTGGCTCTGTGTCTCCCATTGGAAATGATTTCTTACTTATTGCTACCGTATGTTGAAAAAACAAGCCTTGGATAGCACCAGAGAGCATCTAGAACCCTAGGAACTTCGCACTGATGAACTTGGAGTCTCCCGTTTGCTAGGGGTTTCGGGCGGGAGAATCTCCAGATCAGAAGGTGCTTGGGGTTGGGGTCTCTGGGGTTGACCTTAACCTTTGACTCATGACCCCTTAATTCCCTACATGATCACTGTCATTCATTACATAAGTTCCATGAAGATACCTTGAAACATTTATGGAGAATTAAGTAACATTTTCACTTGACCCTTGACCTTCGACCTCGTGACTCAAAACCTCCCTGGGGAATCTTCATTTGGTAGTTATGTACAGTATACACCAAGTTTCAAGAAAATACCTCCAGGCATTGCAGAGGGGGAAATAGTGAAATGTTCAGCATTTGACCTTGACCTTTTGACCTTTGACCTTGAGTATGTGCACTCAAAAGTTGATAGGCACAACTTCACCCACTCATACATATACATGTAAAGTTTCATTTGATACCTGTAACGGTTTTTTAGATACAATGTCCACAAAATTGATTACAGACGGAAGGATGGACGGACAAAAGGACGGACAGACGGACAACCCGAAAACATAATGCCTCCGACGACACTTTGTGGCGGAGGCATAAAAATATAAACTTGATCAACAGTCCAAACAGCAGAGAATGTTTTGAAGGTGTAGATGTACATGCCCTTAATTACAATTGTACATGTACTTTGAAGGCAAGTATCTATTGGTCACACTGCCAATGTTTCAAACTCATAAACTGGCAGCTGCATCAACTTTTAAACAATTCAAAACTGTACGTACATGTACATAATATGAAGTATGCTTATTGGAAACAAAACAGATATAACATTTTGAATACACTTCAAAACATCAATATTACTAGAAATCAAAGCAGACAGATCAGAACTGGCCCTTATAACATCTTGCAAAACATCTATGTGAAGAAATCTTTCATCCCCAACTTTAGCATTGGCTGTACAGTGTATACACATGTACCGTACAATCTTATCTGAAATGTCCAAAGGCAAACTAATCATCCCAACATCTCGTGTCAACTGGATACATATGTATCAGTACATCAGGGCTGCCAACTCTGGAAACTAGTTGAGAGTGAGACTCCCATAGGTCAATGCTAGAATTTAGGAGTCAAAATGTGTGAGATCAATAGAAATGCATGCAAATGAAATAAAGTTTTAGGGTGAGAAAGGACCAAAATATGCGAGTCTCAGGCTCAATGCATGAGAGTTGGCAGCCCTGCAGTACATGTGTACAAGCAGCATCATACACATTTAAAATATCTGTGTGTCACTCTCTTCATGGTTATAAATGAATGAGTGAATGATATTCAACCCCCTTACCAGTAACAATTCACTCGACCACTCTGGTGTGGAGTATTGGCCAACATGACCCCCCCCCCCCCCCCCAGGTGGTATAAAAATCTGCTCATCTTACCTTTCACAGGGTCCACAATTATTCTTGATAGGTATCTGATAAGAGCATGCTCAGTCATGTGAACATGTACAAATTTCGGCCGATTTGGTGGAAGTGCATGTTGTATCATCATCTATCTAACTGCTGTGTCAGAATCTTCATCTTCCTTATCCCTTCTTGACCATTCAATTCTTTTTGATGACATACCTTGTGTACCTACCTGATCAAACAGAATTCTTAAATCTTTGAAACCTTTTCTGAAATATCACAACCAAAATGTCAACAACAAAACATGTATACTCACTAAACCTCTTATAGTGCGTCAGTGGTGATGTACAAATTAAATTCATACCTTCAGCGGCAATTAAGACATGCCCCCTGTTGAGTAATGGCTGGACATCCAGATACTACTTCATACAAAGTACTTGGTTCCCTAACATTTATCAAGAATATCATGAAGGATAATATCTAATTTAATGAGGGCAGGCAACATTTGAAGTTTCATCCCTCATACTTTTGCCATCTGTACAGACTCCAAAGGAATTTACATGCACTGATTTAACATATTATAGATTATTGCATACATTTGTACATGTAGTTCCATACATTGATTATCTGTATTCATCGAACTTCACATTTACTACAACACCCTTGCTTTTCAAAGGATAAATGTACCTTCGTCTTTACTAAAAATGTTACCGTAAAGATGAATGAAGAATAAAGTTGATATAGAATAATATGTTATATCAACTTCATTCTTCTATTGTGTCATACATGTATCACATTAGCACCTTTCTGAGTTAGGTTATCATGATGACATACTGCTCTAGGTTTTTCAATGAACTGAAAAAGTCTACTAATCAGTTGTTCTCTTGCAACAGCAGTGCTCTCCTTGATAAAATCTGTCAGAGATTGAATGGTGCATCCAGGAAAACAAAACAGAACTGTGCAAACGATAGCTTGTACAGTGTAGATCTCCTCGTTTATGTCATGCAGATTATCCTGGAGGCCACGGAGAAGAGAATCACCAGAAATATGCACGTTCCACCGATGTGATGTCAGGTACTGGGGATACCTACGTGTACAATGTGACACAAGAGAAAGAGATTAGAGAAAGGATTAGAAAATGCATAACAATTTTCCCAGCCATTACTCCAAATTAATAATGGATGATATTCTAAACCATTATTCACATAACATGTCTGAAAACATTATTATGATGGAGTAAACCCCAATTCAAGCAAAGAGAAACTACAGAAATGCACTGTACGTACATGTGCACATACATGTATACACACATTGAGAGAAAAAATAATGTAAGAATCAGTAATAATTCATAACTCACACACCTTGTAAGTAAAACCTTTCTGAGAATAATTCAGACTACATCCTCGTAAAATTTATTGGTAGATGTGGAAGACTCTGCATCTCCACTACACTGTATTTACAGATAATACAGCTGTACACTTGTACAGTAAGTTGGATACCAACTTGAACAATTCAAAAAGCCTGGTACTCTGTTCGTCTTAAACTTGCAGCAGGGTCAACTCTTGATGATTTCCTGAAAATTATGTTTATATCAAATACCAGAATCTCTCTAGACTCTTGTCAATAATGTCTCTCAAGTAGGCACAATAATATTGAATCTATTCTAGGGTTAAGGGTAGGAGTAGGACAGGTTCTCGTTTGAAACCCAATCATAGGTCACTGCAATATCCACAGCCAACACCTTCAAGAAGTTCACTCAGCAAAGCATCTGGGGTCCATCTTGACAAAAAGCCGAATTTCAACACACATATATGGAATATTGATGCCACCGTCAAGAAGGCAAACTCTATTTGTGCCTTCTTCCGTCGTATCTTTCTTCAGACACTGCAATCAGAAGATAAAGCAGGCCACCTATTTCACCTACATTCGTTCAGTTGTGGAGTATGCCGCAACAGCATGGGACCCACACACCAGGAAAAATGTGAACAAGATCGAGATGGTTCAGCGACGAAGTGCATGTTACGTGACTGGCAACTTCAAATGTCACAGCAGTGTCACCGCCATGTTGGACAGGTTACACAATGGCCATCACTTGCTAGCAGGCATCTACAAAGCCATCTTGTAATGCTGTATCGCATAAGTTATGATCTGGTGAACAATGACTTGCAGCAATACCTACAAAAGTCAACATCTTCCACAAGAGGGCATGATTCCCGCTTCAGGACAACATTATGCACCAATCTGGTGTATATACATGTATAGCTCATCCTTCTTCCCTAACTACACGCAGCCGCGACAAAACGCGGCTACACCTCTATTCCTTCGCAGACGTTGTCATTTTTCAGTGTGGTTGTGCGACTCCTTCATGAATATCTTTATTAATCGTGGAAAACTAAAATACAAGGAATTACCGTAATCTCTGATAATCATTCAATAATCGATATGCGATTTTTTGTTTAATTACGTCAAAAACTCACCGAAATCTGTGGCTGAAATCAGGTCTGTAAACGTCCTTATTGCTTCACTCCTCATCTGCGTGTAATTATGAATGACATTCACTCTCGTATGCTACAAAATAGGTAGTCGGAGAGGCGCCCTCTAGCTCTCCGACTACCTACGACCTACGTTGTACGTTGTAGTATACGAGAGTGAATGCCATTCAAATAACACGCAGATGAGGAGTGAAGCAATAAGGACGTTTACAGACCTGATTTCAGCCACAGATTTCGGTGAGTTTTTGACGTAATTAAAGAAAAAATCGCATACCGATTATTGAATGATTATCATAGATTACGATAATTCCTTGTATTTTAGTTTTCCACGATTAATAAAGATATTCATGAAGGAGTCGCACAACCACACTGAAAAATGACAACGTCTGCGAAGGAATAGAGGTGTAGCCGCGTTTTGTCGCGGCTACGTGTAGTTACCTTCTTCCCCAGAACTGCCAGAGACTGCACGGAACCACCTACCAGCAGACCCAGCTGACTCATCCTCCCTCGAGGCATTCAAGTCCTTCTTGAGGGAGATGTCACTGCAGCTCATGATATGTGTGAAATTATGGATTTTTACTTGCACTCCATACGTATACTGTAAAAGTGGAAATTTTCGCGGTGTTGAAATTTTCGCACAACCAGAAACTAGCGCGAAAATAAAACCACGCGAATATTTTTGCTTGCCAAATGTTCCTGTGTGGGGTGTCTTGATTCCGCGGAATTAAGAACACACAAAACTCTTTTCACCCGGCAAAGCGCGAAAAATTAGTCGCGCGAAAATATCCATTTTTACAGTAATATGTTTTGCAAATATACTAGGCCTACTTGTGGAATTTGACTGGCACTGGCCCTGGTAGACCACACATACGGCTGCACACTCTCACACACTACAACAGTGCGTAATCTTCAAGTTCAAGCAGGAAGCTGCACTTAACAGAAGAAACAGAAGAAGAAGAAGAAGAAGAAGAAGAAAGAGTAGCCTATACAATTGGGCTACTCTTTCAAACGAGAACCTGTCCTACTCCTGCGAGAACCTGTTCCAGAACCTATGTTACTCCTACAGCCACAGGCTGGAATCCTACCCTACCAACTTACTAACTAAACACAGCCCAGTCGCTGTACATAGGTACGTCGCGACGTACCATGTACAGTGACTGGGCTGTGTATAGTTACCACCCTACAAGGTTGTAGTGTATAAGGCCTACCGTGTACTAACACACGTTAGAACATAATTTTCAGGAAATAATTAAGAGATGAAGATAAAGACCGTTTATTATACTAGGCCTATAATCTATAGACAGCGTCATCCGATCACTCTTTCTTGAGCTAAAATCCATAGTCCAATATAATAATCCAATATTTGTACACTGTACAATTGTTGTAAATTAGCTCAATAGCTGTAACGTTATGTGCAAACACAACTGCCATCGCCATCGCCACATACACAACACACGATCACGCGATCACGGAGTTTCACTTGACCGAATGAACGACGCTAATTTCAATGTATGGGACTGACCCCGCGCCTCTGCAGAGATCGTTAACAATGCGTCAACGGTGCATCTACGGTCCGAAAAAGTCCCCTTCCGCACTAGATGCGATCACGTGACCTTCCGGGGGACTAGAATACATTATTTGGCCTCTAAAAGTACAATCTTCAGGCCTAATTTTTAATAAATTATGCTTTAAATTGTCTTTATTTACGTCCTAACTTAGATAAAATAGCGACCGGCGTCTGGTTCGCATAATCCAACTCTGTGGGCTACTGAGTATGTATGAAATCCCTGTAACCGAACTGCGGCCAGCAGCCCCATAATGGAAGCATAGCGTAAAGGGTGTGCGGCAAAGAGATTTTTCTCCTCCCCACCACTGGGGAAAATCTCTTTGGTGTACCGTGTGCGGCCAGCAGCCCCATGTTTAAATGTACGCATACTCAAGTACGCTATGCGTGTAGCAGTTTGTTTCCCTAACCTAATCATGCTAACAGAACACAACAGTAACAGTAAACACAACGGTTGAGTGAAACGCTAAACGAATAAACTAACGCAGTATAAACGGTAGGCCCTATGTTTACAATTACAACCCTCTAGTAGTCCAGATGGATGTATTCTAGACATAGAACAAACTGGTAACTCGTAACTTGTTGGTAACTTGTTGGAAATGCGGGTCGCATTTACTTACACAGTCAGCAGCAGCCCTGCGAAGTCCCCGCCATTCGAGACGGCACTTGCCTGGCGAACCTCCATCGACGACGTATTAGTGTGTAGTAGTGTGCTATGCTGTATACAATGACTCAATGTACAGTGTACATGTACGTATACTTCTGTACTTCTGCAATACGATGGAGTACGATCGCAGCGCGATGTAACCTTGTAACCGTTTCATTACCATCACCGTTGAGGGAGCTAAACAACTTTTTTTTCAAACCAAATTCGAATAAATTCGGATAAAGTTGGGGCATGTCGTCTTTTTTCCGTTCGTTCGTTTATTCATATTTTGGCCATTTCTGACCCAATTTTCTTCAAACAAACGGCACCTGTGCTTTAGATTCATAATTTCACATCAATATGCATAGCTATTTTGCTTCCAGCTGACGAAGTAGTTAAAATCCCAAACGCCACCTCCCCCACTTCTGTACACGCCCTTTAAATGCGAGCGAGCGGAACGAGCGAGCTTTAAAATTTTGACATTTTACACCCAAAAAAACTGCCGTTTTTAGCTATGTTTTTGCGATTTTGTTTGTCCCACTTTTATGGGGAAAATTGAAATTGAAAATCAAAATTGATACAATCACATTTCTGCTTCCTCCATTTTTTTTTCTTCAAAATTCAGGGGGGGGGATGATTGTACAGGCCATCCCCCCTCCTCCATTTCAGGGGGGGATATATCCCCCCCCCATCCCCCCCCCCCCGGATTTACGCCCATGCTATACAAAAACCAGGTTCACCCAAAACGAATGGCAGGTTTGTTTGTTCGTTTGTTTGGTTGGTTGTTTGTTTGTTTTTCATTTCCCTCAGAGGAAGATGGCTGAATAGCCCATATTCAGCAGATTTTATGCCCTATGCGAGTTACAGAGTGTTTTGCCTCTTACTAGAGGGAACAATAGAGGCTAAAGCAGGTATATGAAATACAGAAAAAAAAAACTGCTGAAGTTCACATTACCACAACACAAAGTGGGGGGGGGGGGGGGCAAGGGGGGCACGTGCCCCGGGCGCCACTCCTTGGGGGCGCAAAAAAAAAAAACGAAGAAAAAACGAAGAAGAAGAAGAAAAAAAGGGGAAAAAACGAAGAAGAAGAAGAAAAAAAAAAAGAAAAGGAGAAGAAGAAGGAAAAAACTCGCCCGGAAGGGGGGAGGGAAAATGGTGGGGGGGGGGGGGGGGGCAGAAAACCAAATCAAACAAGATAAAAACAAAACATGATGATGACGCGGACAAAATGACAATGTTTATTGTGTTCACACAAAAATTCCATGTTCTGTGAGATGAAATACAAAAATTTTCGGCTCACTCGCTGCGCTCGCCAAAATTTATATAAAAAAGAAGGTAAGAACAAAACGTGATGATGACAAAATGACAGTGTCTATTGTGTTCACACATGTCATTTTATATTTAGCAGGCAAAATGTTTCACGGAGCAGCGGCTGCAAATTCGTTCCGAAGCGATCGCCAATTGGATCAAAAGAAGGCGCCAACGGTTTCGAACATACGGGGGGGGGGGGCGCAAAAAACCCCGAATCAAACAAGATAACAACAAAACGTAATGATGACGCGGAAATATACAAATTTCGGCTCACTCGCTCGTACTAATTTAGAGTATTTTTTTCAAGTCCTCATTTTTTTCAAGTACGTCAACTCCACTGGCTGCCAGTCAAAGCAAGAATATCCTTCAAGCTTCTCCTACTGGTCTACAAAGTAGTCAACAAAAGAGCTCCAGAGTACATTGGGAAGTGTCTGGTACGACACTCTCACTCTAGGCGCACTCGTCTTTCATCATCCGTTACCTTTACTCAGCCACACACGAAAAAACTAGCCGGAGATGCAGCTTTCTCTTCTTCTGCTCCTAGGCTGTGGAATAAGCTCCCTCCTCTTCTCAAATCTTCACCCACACTTGATCATTTCAAACAAAACTTGAAGACTTATTTATTTTGATGTCCCTGTATGTGCACTGGACTTATACTGTCACTGCCTGGTACTTTGTATAAATTTTCGGCTCGCTCGCTGCGCTCGCTCGCCAAAATTTGTATAAAAAAAAGAGAAGAAGATAAGAACAAAACGTGACGATGACGCGGACAAAATGATAATGTCTATTGTGTTCACTCATGTCATTTTATATTTGCAGGAAAAATGTTACACAGAGCAGCGACTGCAATTTCATTCGTTCTGAAGCGATCGCCGATTGGATCAAAGGAGGACGCCAACGGTTTCGAACATACGGGGGAGGGGGGCGCAAAAAAAAATCAAAAAAGATAAGAAAAAAAACGTAATGACGACGCAGAAATATACAAATTTCGGCTCACTCGCTCGTACTAATTTAGAGTATTCTTTCAAGTCCTCAGTTTGTTGGTATAAATCGTTATCTATAAGGTCGTCACTATAATTGTGAGATTTAATAAGCAAAAAATGACAAGAATTCCATGTTTTGTAAGCTGAAATACAAAAATTTTCGGCTCGCTCGCTAGAATTTATATATAAAAAAAGATAAGAACAATACGTGATGATGACGAGGACATATACAAATCTCAGCTCACTAGCGCGCACTAATAATTTAGAGTATTCTTTAAAGTCCTCAGTTTTTTGTATAAATCGTTATCTATAAGGCCGTCACTATATCTTGATTAGAATTGTAAGATTTGGTAAGCAAAAAATGACAAGAATTCCATGTTTTGTAAGCTGAAATACAAAAGTTTTCGGCTCGCTCGCTGCGCTCGCTCGCCCAAATCTATCAAAATTCATTACATTTAAATCACCCTCAAAAGATCCCTTTTAAGTGCTTGAAAAAGCATCATGTGGACTTTGTTTAAAATCCCTACCGGGATGGTGGTGGGGTTGAACACTTGAAATTAGGGGCGCAATTTTCGTGCTTGCCCCGGGCGCCGTTTTCCCTACATACGCTACTGCACACTATATCCAGTTCAAACGCAATGAATATATCTAAAACATTTCAAAGTACAAACAATAACAACGTAATCTCAATTCAAACAATATAAACCCAACTTTCCAAACATATCATTTAAATTTATCATACTAAGGAAATGGAGGTTAGAAACTGGCCCATAGTTGGCATGATTTTTTTTTCCAGTGTGAGTTTCTTTTAAGGCCGATCTTCAGGCAATGAAATTATGCAACTTTTAGAGGTGGGGCAAGAATTTCTGTTCTTACATGTAACATGTAATGTGGATTTTCTTAAAGGAAATCAATAAAGCCCAAAATAATAAGGAAACAAGGAACTTTAATGTCTGTTAAGAACACAGAAATTCGCCTTCCACTGGCATAATATCACAGAAAGAAAATCATATATGTGTGGAAAAAACATAAGTGTGGAAAAAAATACAAGTGTGGAGAAACATAAAAGTGTGGATTCAATGAAACTGAGTTGCAACATTTGTAAAAAAAAAAAATAGTGAAAGTTTGATGAAAAAAAAAAGCATGCTTTTCATTTTCTGTTTATTCAAGTTGATACGGCCTCTAGAAGTGGCGAAAGCGCTTACATTAGACAAGAGCTGGACAAAGTGCTAGAAGAAATGTAAAGCACTTTCTAAACGAGGGGGAGGTATGGAAGTAAACTAGAAGCACTTATTTTCAGGGGGGGGGGGGTTGCCCAGCATCTACTTTACCGAAGTGGCATAGCTGTTCATCCATAAATGAGATCTATATCTGTATAGTATCAGTAAACTAATTTGATTACCAATTTACATGATTCATAGCAAAATGCACCAATTGTTAACGCCGTGTGTATACAAAGATAAAGAAAATATTACAATACTCTCACAAACCACAAGGGGTAATTACAACTGGAAATGTATGAACAAAGCGATTAAGCAGATATATACATTGTATATCAAATATACAGGTTGATAGTGTCTAGTGTCTTTAAAAAAACATGCAAATATGTAGTTAATTTTGTAACGCGAGATTGTGTGTGCAGATGGCCCTCGGGAACGAAATGATTTCTTCATAAACTCCATGAGGTTTGGATGTTATCAGTTTCTTCCAGCCATATGGATGTTACCAGTTGGGAAAAGTCAGGAGGTTCCCATTGGTGTTTCTTATATCAAGTCATGTATTAATATAAACATGAGTGGGTAAAATGTTTCAATGAAAAAAGCAAGATAGGAATACATACAACAACGCCCTGCAATTACTAATATGAACGCAATTCATACGTCTTACTTCTACTTCTACTTCTACTTCTACTTCTACTTCTACGGTGCTTCTTATCAAAGCCTGCTCAGCAACTTTGCTATAATACAATATTTATTCCTGTTGTATTGTTACGTCTTTTAATCTTTTCCTTTGTTGTTTGATAGACTTAAATAAAGAGAATGTACTACTATTCAGGGTATAAAATGAGGATATGAATTCCTTGGCATGTCATGGCATCGGACACCTTGAGCGTATGGAAGGAGGGTGTGGAAGGGGGGTAAGAGCATCAACAGACTTAAGTCCACCGTTGTCATAATGATTTGGTAGAGAAATTGAGGACAGCAGCTGCTGCTATAGTGTGGGTCGATATAATGATTATTTCTCTGCCCCAGTTCTAAGTCCAAAGTACATTGTATCATCTGTTTCTGATCTGGCAAACCTTCCTGTCACTCTTGTCCCATGTAAAGTCGGAGTGTGTATGTGGTTTATTGTCTTGTTCTCATTTAAAGAGAGAGAGAGAGCGATACCGTTAATTTCAAACATTGGTAAGGTCTTGAAAAGGAGGGTTTGAGAAGTGAATAAGAAGTTAATGATTATGTGCACTGACAGTCCCTCTGACATCTTTGTGGAAGAAGACATATTGTGTGGCTGGATATTTAGGAACTTAATGTGGGGCTTTTATATAAGAGAGTGCCTGTGTCTTTCTCAAACAAACAAAAAGTAGATCATGCTAACAGTCTTGACACTTACTACATGCATGACATGACATCATACCTGGAGAAAAAGCCGTACAGGAAAAAAATAACATATTAAACCAAACAATCTTCTAGCGATGGCAAACTTTACATTTTTAGTCTTGGGCATAGTCTATAGTTCAAATTGTGGGAAGGAACTAAATCCATTTACATCACATTAAAAGGTACCTGCCCTCCCAAACAGACTCGAACAAAGAGGGATTGGTTACATCACCAAGTCTTAAACCCATCATTGAATTTGAGATCCATTAAACAGATGGGAAATTGAAATGCATATACTTTTCTCCAACAGGCTCATGAACACAATGTTACTGATGTGGGGTGAATAATCAGGTGGTAAAAAAAATAAATAAACTGTGCTGACACAAAGTCGCCATTTGTGTTTAGTTTAGCATTCTGTCAGATAATCAACATTCGTTCATGCGCATGTGGTGATCTCTCCATCTCCTTTTCCTTCACATTTTCTCTCATTCGGAGATGGCAAAGACACACACACACACACACACACACACACATATATATATATATATATATATATATATATATATATATAATATAATATAATATAGGCAGCACATAGACGTGGCTGATGTTGGGTAATCAAGCTTTCGGGCGAAATGCCCTTCTTCAGAATCTACACAGTCAATGATAACAACGTGTAAACAAAATCAACCTAGATGTAAAATCGTACTAAACTTAAGTAACCTTCAATATCTTACATTCCAAAAGATACTCAATATAACAATAAATACAAAACATACAAAGTTACAACACATTTTTTAACAAAAAACAAACGAACATACTATTACTGAATACAATGGGAGAAAACTTACTGCATTACTGCTGAGTGCGGTCTTGTGATGTTGTCTGTGTAAAAATTGTGGCCGTGTGTATCTTATATGTGTTTGTGTGTATGGGGGCGGGGCGTTTCTGTACTGAGGCTCGTTCTCATTTAATCAGTCATAAACTACCAATACTCAATTTTTTAACCATCCAATAACATAAAAAGCTTCCAAATCACAAGTACGATTTCTACATATTAATACACTTCTTATAATACATACATACACATCCGCGTACATAAAAATTTCATGCACATAAATCTAAAATTCCCAGTCCCTATCTAACTAAATTATATTCTAACCATCTCAAACAATAACATATTTATTACATACTAACATTTAAGTTATCTCTACTCATCTGTATCTATATAATACACGTTCATACAACATCTACTCAATACTTCCCAATAATTCAAATAATCAACTACAACACATAACATATTTACATACATACATACATACTTACATCTACTTCTACAATTATTGCTCATACGCACTTTCTGAAAATTGATTGTGGTGAATGAGATGGTGTGAAGGGGTGGTGTTATGATTCCATCGTTGGATGGAGGGTCTTTAATTTATCAATCCAGAAAGATTCTCTGCATAGTGTTGTGTTGTGTTATGCTTTCGATTGCTTGTGAATTGATTGAATGTGAGATGTAGGTTGGATAATGAGTGTGAGGGCAGATTGAAATGTTTAGTGTATGGGAGTGTTTTGTGATGTGGGGTGTGGTAGTTACGTATTTCTGTTGATTCTTCTGTACAGTGTTGTCTCTGTTTTCCCGACGTACTGTTTACGACAGAGCGAGCATGTTAGGAGATATATGACGCATGTGGATTTGCAGTTGATATGTGAGGAGATCTTGAATTGTCTACCTGTGGTTGTGCATGGGAATGTCGTAGTTTCTACGATGTGTTGGTGGAGGTTGCTTTTTCTTGATTTGCAGCGGTAGAATCCGTTGGGTTTGCGTAATGGCGTGCTGGGGGAGGGGCCTTTGTCCCGAACCCTATAGGGCTCATACCCATAAATATTTCTCCATAGGGATGTGTGTTAAAAATCAGATTTCAAAAAATTCTGTAAAACAGCTGGGAGAAATGAGGTGTTTCAGCTTCACTAACCTGGATAAGTTAGATATACCCTTTCATCCATCAAATTCTCAGGGTGGATAATTCAGTTCAAATTCTGTCCAGGGGTCCGAAAAGCCAGACTACGAGTTCTTGTCACTCAAAAAATCACCCATTTTCCGTACACGTACGCAATGAAATATAGTCCCCTCAAATTCCACCAGAAAAGCTTTCATCTTCCAACCAAAATGCAATTTGTAGAGGAATTTATACTCAATATCTACAGCTATTCAGTTTTTTGCCAAACTACATCATTGATTTTTAATTATTTTTTTTTTCTTCATTTATGTTGGTATCTTTGGTACGAATTTGTGAAGGGGCCTGGGACATTCCCTTGTATTTACGGGTGTGAGCCCTATAGTGGAGGTCATATTTCTCATTTGACTTTTAAACATCATAAATGTGTTTTTGATGAGATTTGCACCTACATCATATGGGAAATTACACATTCAAGGGTTATAAAGCTTCTCAAAGGGACATTTTTGAAACTCATGCCCTTTGAGGTTTTAAAAAAAAATAAAAATGTAGTGTGGATCAGTTCTTCATAAGATGAATACCTAGAGGCAGGCAGTAATCTTTGATTATGGGGGTGTCATCATCACATTATTGCCTACAAAATACTTGAAAAGACTTTGTTTTGTCAAACAGACTAACTTTATGAAGTTTGACCTGTTTCAGTCGTAGCCAAACAAAGAAATACATTAAAATAACACAGTCATTCAAAGTTGTGTGATACTGATGCCTGCTATGTACAAAGATCTATCTATACCACAACAACATAATAAGAAAACAAATTGTAGCCAAACAGAGTTGGGGGGGGGGGTAGAGGAGAGAGGTGGGGGGGGGGGTAGGAAGGGGAAGGGGGGAGGGAGGAAGAGATATGACACAATAGATCAACATAAACCAGCAGAGTTTGTATGGGATGAATACTTCCCATAGACTTGTGTGCATTGCATGCATCCTCTATAGGGCTCACACCCATAAATATTTCTCCATAGGGATGTGTGTTAAAAATCAGATTTCAAAAAATTCTGTAAAACAGCTGGGAGAAATGAGGTGTTTCAGCTTCACTAACCTGGATAAGTTAGATATACCCTTTCATCCATCAAATTCTCAGGGTGGATAATTCAGTTCAAATTCTGTCCAGGGGTCCGAAAAGCCAGACTACGAGTTCTTGTCACTCAAAAAATCACCCATTTTCCGTACACGTACGCAATGAAATATAGTCCCCTCAAATTCCACCAGAAAAGCTTTCATCTTCCAACCAAAATGCAATTTGTAGAGGAATTTATACTCAATATCTACAGCTATTCAGTTTTTTGCCAAACTACATCATTGATTTTTAATTATTTTTTTTCTTCATTTATTTTGGTATCTTTGGTACGAATTTGTGAAGGGGCCTGGGACATTCCCTTGTATTTACGGGTGTGAGCCCTATAAGGAGGTCTCTTATTGTGCGTCCACGGCGGAAGGAGATGGTGGGGTTGGGGGAATAATTCCCGGGTGTTGTCAGATTGTTGTAGAGTCTGGTGGTGTTTGTGTGTGAAGTGAGGTAGTTTGGCGGTGGCAGGTGAGTATGTGATTGGAAAGATTATGTCCTGTTTGTGTGTGTCATCTCCGTTTCTCTAGGAGAGAAGTTCATCACGTGGTGTGTGTCTTGCCGGTGTTATCTGGTTATGGACCATTTGTTTGTTGTAGTCTCGTTGGATGAAATGTTGTGCGAGTTGTTTTAGGTGGCGCAATCTCATTGTAACCAAAACAAAAAATAATAGATAATAACAACATGTTGTTGTGATTATCTATCGGTTTTTGTTTTGGTTACACTGAGATTGCGCGTGCTAGTAGGATATTAACACCTCACTGTTAATATCACTGTGAAAATTCATTCGCACTGTCATCCCTGACGAAGGGGGATGCCCCCGAAAATTCGGAAATTAAAATCAAGGCAATTGGCATTTAATGCATTCCACTATTGTGACTTTATTATTGGTATTTCTAGTACTACCAATACGCGAAGCAACTACAATGTTTTATATATATATATATATATATATATATACATATATATACGTTCATCTTGGTTTCAACGTGTTCGACTTCGAATGTTGTAATTAATATAAGAAGAAAGAGTCTCAAGTACGCCATGGATCCAACGAGAAGTTTTTTAATTACAAAATTTTCGGTCTGCCTCAGACCTTCGTCAGTGTAAAGACAATGTGATAGACATTATTGTCTATCATTGTCTTTACACTGACGAAGGTCTGAGGCGGACCGAAAATTTTGTAATAAAAAACTTCTCGTTGGATCCATGGCGTACTTGAGACTCTTTCTTCTTATATATATATTTATTTATTATTATTATTATTAATGGTATCTTTATTCAACAAATCATTGATCGCAGCCTGAGGCTGAATTACAAATGATTTTACAAAAGTGAGAATATACATACACAGTATTACATAAATATACAAATGTAAAATTACAAAATCAAAATGACACGCAGGCTCACACAAAACAAGAACAATTCGAACAAGAAACTCTCAGACACTGCATACACAAGAAATAATGAAAATTTGAATTGACATGGATCATTGACCCTAAAGTTTCACTGCCAATCAGTACATGAATATTCATTAAATTCCATAAAATTACATTATACCTTAAACCATTTCCGGGTATGAGACAAAAAAAAAAAATCGTAAAAAGTGAGAGGTTGTTCTGACTTACTCTTTGGATAAATCGCATTTGTACTGTTATATCAATCCGCCGCAATTGGCATCTTTTAAGGTCTTACCGAGCTCGTCAATGAGGCCACCAGTTTTAATTGCCCACTTATGTAAGATTTGCATGAACGCGTCCTTATAGTTCCTCTGATGTTCTCTCAGGGTTCCATCGTACGCCGCATATTTCAAGCCGAGGGCTACAGAAAGATTGCTGTGGGCTTCTAGTGGAAGGATGGTCGACAGGTCGATGATCTGCTTTTCTGTGACTTTGCAGCCCTGCCGTCTGTGATATATTAAGAATCAAGATTTCAATGGTGTTTATGACAACAGAAAGTTATCACCGATAAATGTGACCACTATTAAACTGATAATCGTACCGATATTAGCTGTATCAACTATACGGCACACCACAGTCATTGTTCATTGACAAACATGCGTCATTCAATGAAACTCATTTCTTCTTTTACAAAGTAATCATAATCATAAAGTACCGGACAGGTTGGTATTACCTTAGTATATATTTGATTCAATCAGACAATGTAATAATAATTATACGCATTCATCAGTCGTGTCCTCTACACCTCAGACAGTTCTAGAAATATAACAACTTGACAATTATGACTTTAGAAGTGTAGTGGTTATAACTGCCTAGGTATACATTCCCCCCTCAAAAAAAGTCTACACTGTATACAATATTTTTATATTGAAAGAAAGGGGAGTTTGCATCGAAAGAAAGGGGAGTTTGCATGGGAATCTTATGACTGAATCACCTGATGAAAACTGTGACCGATATCGTTGGTGCGATAAATCATGTTAAACTTAAAGACTTTATAACTCCAAAACAATAAATATTATGTTATTTAAAAAAAAAATGTTTGGCTGTTTCATTCAACGTTTTGATATGACAGAGTCAACATAATTTGGAATTGATTTTCACTGGAAGATCACGTTCACTGTTTACTAACATGTCAACATGTTTCCGTAAAATTTCAATAATATACAGGTGGCCTTCATTAAAGCGTGACTAACTTGCCTTTCGAGTAATCCCTACTCATGAAATATACAGGTTCGATTTTCGAAAAGTTTGCATTTATGAACGATAATATGAAAACGCTGTAGAAATGTTGACAAAATATCCAGTCTGGCCTTCGAAAAAAAAAGATTGCGTGACATTTACTCCATTTTAAGTAAATGTATTTGCAAGCTTACCTGGACTTTTCTGCCCCCCTCCCCCCGAAGGAGAAGCATGATGATGTCAAGAAAAATCCAAAATAAAACATCATCCATTCGATGTAAAGACGAAGTCATAAATACCTCTTTAAACATTTTGTGTCTGTTATCTTTTCTTATGGGCTTGGCGTCCCCTCGCCTGGTTGTCTTTCTAACAGGAGAGGACCTTTCTCTGACGTTTCCTCTTTCTCGTCACCTGTATTATTAAATTATTTCGAAGGAAAACACAAAACAGATTAAAATCAATTAAACCCTCTTGTTACTAGTATTCCTTACGGCCGACATTCAAACAAAAGACAAAGGGAGTGAGGAAAGAATAAATCATATAGTTGAAGCTTATACTCACCTGAAGGTTCACTTTCGGGTGCATCTCCTGATTCATGTTTCTCCCCATTTTTTCTGACGACAGGAGAAAAACGAAGGAACGAAAGTCAACTAAGTTCACAACAAGTCATATCGTGTTTACACTCGCCATATAATGAGTTTACTGCTACTTTTCACTGTGCAGCGCAATGATATACCAAGAGTCATACAAGCAATGCTGAAATATATTGTAGGCAAAGCAATCTATGCCAACTGAATCTCATTTTAGGGCCCCGTCACGTATACAAAAATATTTGAAAGGTGTCCTGCTTTCCTTTTCATGATGCCATTCTAAAGTCTGTCTTGTGCCTTCATCATTTTATAAGAAAGATAATCATCTTTCAAATATGATTGTATGTATCTGAATACACACATTGATTATTCAACTCCTCTTCTTCAGACTGTTTCAGAATCGTTTAAACTCGGCAGTTATGACTTTTTAAAAGGGAATGGTTAATTGTAGAACAATTGATACACTGCACTCAATATTTCTAAGTCTGAGGCAATGGGAGAGCGATGGGTTTAATGACAGCATCACCTGTTGAAAACTGCCTATCCAATAAACGTGACCGATATCGCTGATGTGATAAATCATGTTAAACTTCTGGACTTTATAACTATATTACGACGATGTTAACAACAGGAGAATCGAGGGTCTGACCAGAGTATTGCAAGTTTATCTTCCATATATTCTTGCAAACTATTACCTATAAAGAAAAGACAAGCATTGATATTGAAACTCCCCGCCAAGTTTGGAGACACATTTGACCATGCGTTTTCAACGAGAAGATGAAAAATATGTTGAGGGAGAAAGATTTGCGGTGACACCATGTGTATGTAGTCCTTAACCGGATCGTTGTTTGGTAGACGAAGAGCCTAGAAAGATGAGAATTGAAGAGGAAAGCGACATATGGGGGCTGTAAGGAGGGCAGTAATGGGCTGGAAGTTGCACCAGTGGAGACGGCAGAGAAAGGAACAGAGAGAGTGGTAAAGAAGAATAGAGTGAGAATCAAGTAAGATGTTCAGACATCGTTAGGAGGAGGAAGATGACATGGAAGGGAAGAGGAAGAGTGAGAAGTTGAAGGTTGGAAAATCATTGAGATAGAAGAGAGAAGTGAAGATTCATGAAACCAAGAGAAGAACGAAGTCGGCGAACAATGTGGACTATGGAATGCGGAATAAATGGAGAAAGGATGAATAATCCCGCGAAGGAAAGGTAAGTCGAAAAGAGATGAGACTATGTTGAGAGAAAGGAGGGAAGGGAGGGAGAAAACAAAGAGAAGAAGAAAAAAAAAGAATGAAATTCAAGAAAGTAAAGGAGAGGGGGCAAGGGTGGATCCTAGAAATAAATGCTGCAGAGGAGAGAAAAATGTGGAGAGGAAAATCAATGACAGTTAAATCCTGAAAAGGTTCCTGTGGGAGAAATGCAAAATGAGAGATTAAGTCCTGAGAGGCGAAGGCAAGAGAAATAACCTGTGAAGAAAACTGTACATTAAAGAACAAGTCCACCTTCATATACATAAGGATTGAGAGAATGCAGCAATATTAGTAGAACACATCAGTGAAAGTTTGAGGAAAATTTACACATTCCGTTCAAAAGTTACGAATATCTTAAGTATCTGCCCAGTCACTGCTGGAAGAGAAGACTACTACAGTGTATGATGTCACAAGCGTACAACTACATAAGGAAAATAAAAAGAGAATTTCACAAAACTGTACTTTTTTAATAAAGTGCACATTTCTTCGACTTGCTACTGACGTATGTTAAGGGTAATATTATTCCCCCTGCCTTCTGAAAGAGAGAAGTTGAGTGTTCTTTTGTTATGCGCGAAAAATGGAAATGTGTCGATTTTTCTTTATTCTTTCTTTATATCGTTGTACTCATGTGACATCACAAGCTATAGTAGTCTTTTCATCCAACCGTGACTGAGCAGAAACTTAAAAAACTCATAACTTTTTAACGGATTGTCCGATTTTGCTCAAACTCTCACTGATGTGTTCTACTAATATTGCTGCATTCACTCAACCCACATGTCTATGAAGCTGAAGCTGTCCTTTAATACAGCGGTCCTGAAAAGGACCGTTGGGTTGTATGGAAACAAGAAATAAAATAAAATATAAAAGGAAGAAGAAAGGAAAGAAGAGAACAGAACAGAAAAGATAAGTAGCGTGGAAACAGATAATAGTGTAGGAGAGAGAGGAAAGAGAATGACAAACTGAGTAAAAGGTGCTAGTGAAGGTAGAGTAAGAGTTATCTTTAGTTATAAGAATAACTAGGAGAACCGAGGAACTTGACGTTTCGGTCAGGTATTAATTTACAGTTTTCTTCACAGGTTATTCACAGGTTGGATGAATCTTCACTTCTCTCTCTTATCTCCATGATTTTCCCACCTTCAACTTCCCCCTCTCCCTCTTCCCTTCCATTTCATCCTTCGCATTTTGCTCTCATGTAGAGACATGAGCCAAGACATGCAGAAAATAACATCTTAAAGGATTACAGAGTGCATTGTCTTACTTTTTGGATGAATCACTTTTGTGCTGTTTTACCGATCTGCCACAGTTGGCATCTACCAACGCCTTCATTGGTCATTGCTCATTGACAAACCTATGCATCTTTCAGTGACTTTTTTTAAGCAGAGACACCATTAGCGTGCCTGGCAGGCAGTTGTTATTCAAAATCTTGTAATGACCTAAATATACGCATACATCATTCGTGTCCTCTCCATCAAACTATTCTAGAGTTGTAGCAATATGGCAATCATAACTTTGAAAAGGGGAAGTGGTATTTCCGACGCATACACACACACACACACACACACACACACACACGCACATAAATACACTGTATGTGGTATTCTCATGTCTGAAGCAATGGCAGAGTATGCATTGTCTCTTGAAAATCGTTATTGCAAATGAAATTGTTACCTACATCACTGGGCTGATAAATCATATTCAACTTCATACTAACCTGTACATCGACGATGTTAATAGAAAATTTACTGTTTTCTTTGTTTGATTTGGCTTTTTGATATACTTCAAGGTCACCTTAACTAGAATTGTTTTTCACTGTAAAATCAGTATTTGTAATTCTATTAACATGACATTTCGTACAAGCTTTCAGAGTTTAGCATATCCTGCGTGCTTTCGCAGAGAGGTTCAAGATCAAAGTCTATTGTTATGATAATAAGTTTGGAGTCCCAGCCCTCATAGCATTCCCACTATTGGACATCTATTCGACATCAGTGTATTTTGTGTATTATAGCTTTGTTTTAAATTGTCGACGTGTGACAAACCCGATATGTATGGAAGATTCTAGTAACGGCTCACAGTTGCCGGCGGCAGCCGGGGCTGCAAGTCAGGCAGAGCTGTGGTCTAAATTTCCCTTCGGTACTTCTTTACAAGAAAACAAAGAATGTGTGACATTTACACCATCAACTCTAAGTACATGTGCTCGCATTTCTTATCTGGAAGTTTCTGTTTTCCCCCTTATTTAAGGAGAAGCATGAGGTCGACACACATTCAAAGTCAAGACCATCAATTCGATGTATGGGGAATGCATAAATACCTCTTTGAAATATCTGCTATGTCACTTATCCTTTCTTCTGGACTTGATGTTGCCTCGTTTGGTCGTTCTTTAGAAAGGAGAGGACCTTGCAAGAAACAGAAAAAAAGATAAATATCAATTAACGTATTCGTGTTATTTCATACGACAGGGATACAAAGGAAAGACAAAATGATTTTAAAAGGAACAAATTACAAGTCATGCTGGTGACAAAATTATTCATGTACAATGTACTCACCTGAAAGGTCACCGTTATCATTTTCTGGTGCTTCTGGCTGTTGTTTCTCCGCGTTTGTTCTGACGACAAAAGAAAAGCGAAGGAACGAAAGTCAACTGATAGTTCTGGGCATGTAGGGCCCTATAGTTATCGTAGCAAAACTCGCCGTATCAATGAGCTTTCAATAATTGATAATGATACAATGATAATACATTTACCCATCCAGGGTAGCCTCTTCAGTGTTGCCACTGCTCTACCAGAGGGCCCTGCTCTTATTATTACCCTAGCGTTGCCAGGTACCCATTTATACACCTGGGTCGAGAGGGACACAATGGGTAAAACATCTTATCCAAGGACGTAAAGCACTGATGGGCGGGATTCGAACTCGGGTCCTCCGATCAGGAGTTGGGAGTCTTATCCACTATATGCCACAACGCTCCCACTCAATTGACACTGCGGAGCGGAATGATGTACCAGGAGTCATACAAACAATTATGCAAAATGCTCAATGGAAAACAGTCTATGCCAACTGAAGTTTCGGGTAATCCCACAAGACCGACGCCAACGAGTCACACAGCCCACGAGTCGACATTGAAAAAAAAAATCCATGAGTCACCACAGCCCACGAGTTCGACACTAGGTAAGAAACAGCCCACGAGTTCGACATTACAATACGAGGCTTATTGTGTATGTGTATTGTGTCGAGGGCCTTGTTATCTTTAGTGTCAAATTCGTGGGCTGAATGATTCATGATTGTCGATCTCCTGAAGTGCACCCGTCAATTCTTAAACATTGATTATTTCCGTCATCTTCCTCAAACTGTTTTAGCATTGTAAACCTGGCAATTATTACTATGAAAAGGGAAAGGTTCTAATTGCAGAAGTATAGACTACAAAACATGGCACACTTCATTCAATATTTTGATGTCTTAAGCAATTTTACAGTGTTGGGACACCTACTGCCAACACCATCTCATAAACATTGCAAATCTGGTTGTGACGGATAGTGGCCTGCTGAATCGTGTACAAACTTACAACTTCATGACTCCGTTATGTTTGCTTCATTTCGCTCTTTGATAAAACATTATGCCATGGTCAACGCAAACCATGATTGGTTTTCACCATTAAATCACTCTCATTTCTTATTGATACTTCATTACGTTCCATGAAATCTCACTCACGTACCGGTGAACTTCATTTAACAAAACTTCAGTTGTGTGACATCTATTTTCATAAGAATATCCATGTTAGATTTTAGAGAAGTTAGAGAAATTAGATGTCGCTCTCTCCTTCGGAAAAACAAAACGTGTGACAGTTATTGCATCAACCCTAAGTACATGTACTCGCATTTTTTATCTGAAAGTGTTCTCGTTTGGTTTTTATTTTAGGAGAAGCATGGTTTCAAAAAAATAAGAAATAAAAGACCATCAACTCGATGTAAGGCGAAGTCATAAATACCTCCGTGAAACATCTGTGTCTGTTGTCCTTTCTTCTGGAGTTGACGTTCCGTCGCCTGGTTGTCCTAGTGGCAGGAGAGGATAATTCTCGGACAGGTTCTCTTTCTCGGTATCTATGTTATGAATTCATGTAGAAGGAATACAGAAATGATAGTTTAAAATCAATTAACGCCCTCTTGTTATTTCTTACCACCAATGACTTCAGTGCTTAGACCGACATTCAAAGCAAAGACAAAGGGATTGAGGAAGAAATAAATCATATAGTTGAAGCTTATACTCACCTGAAGGCTTGTTGCTATCACTTCCGGGTGCATCTCCTGATTCATGTTTCTCCACATTTTTTCTGACGACCGCAGATGAAAAACAAAGAAACTGAAGTCAACAAAGTTCAGAACATGTCCAATTTTCGTAATTACATCGCATTACAATCAAACGGAAAACAAGAACATCCTCAAAGGTAATTTGTACTATGTATTATGCAAACTAGAGGAAGGCATTCTGGGTAATAATGAATGTACCGTGAACAATGCAGTCATTTAGTTATGCAATTTGAAACATGCATTCTATCAAGAGAGTTTCTTAAATCGTAATTGCATTTGAGAGGTTATAGACATCAAATAAAAAATATTGTGCGAATGCCTACCCCATCATGGATTAAATCTCACTCCAGTCTTTCTTGGGGAAAAATATGTGACATTCATTCAATTAAAGCTGAGTATCAACATTACACAGTTGAAAGTTTTTGTTTTGTCTTCCGAAGGTGTACCAAAAAGATGTCTACAAAAATGAAAACTTAAATACCATCCCGAAGGAATGTTAGAGGAAATTGCAAATATCCCTCACCCGCATTGAACATTTCATCTCATTTATTCATTTTTATATTTCAATAACATGCCCGAGACATATAATATTGATAAAAGACCATTTACATATTTTTGATATATCAAAATATAGGACGATCGCACATGTGAAGCCGACTCCATATTTACTATAATGTTGAAGAATAAAGCCTGAAAGAATGAATGAACTCTAAAACCAATTTGTTATTGTTTTGTTTAGATTTCTTTTTTGTTCCTAAAGGAATGCTATAATGTCAACAGAAATCTCAACTAAAGTTTCTCGAGGAATAAATCAGTTCGGGGTCATCCAACAAGACCGACACCCACGAGTCATACAGCCCACGAGTTCGACATTGAAAAGGGTCCATGAGTCATACAGCCCATACACGAGTTCGACGCTACGATACGAGGCTTAATAAAGAGAATGTACAGTACTGGTTGAGGTGGGGATTCATGTTTTGAACATTCCTAAGTGAGATAATGAAAAACCTGTTATGAAATATGAAAGAGCATGTATTTTTAAGAAGGATTCAACGTTTGTTTGATGAAAATTGCTTGTCAAACGGCTGAGATATCCAAAAAGTGATAATAAAAGGCGACAGGCCACGCCTTTTATTAGGATCTCTTTGTTTAACCTTGTTTTTGGATATCTCAGCCATTTCAAAATAGATTTTCATCAAATAAACTTTTGATACCCCTTAGAATTGCATGCTCTTTGATATCTTATAGAGTGGTTTCTGAATATCTCGCAAAACATTAAAAGCTAAATCCTCGCCGCAACCAGAACTGTACACACTTTGAGGGCCTTGTCAGCTTTAGTGTCGAACTCATGGGCTGTACAGTATGTCCCAAAAATAATTACAACGGTGGCCTCCGCAATGACATCTTTAAAAATAGTGAATCAATCTAAATACAAATTCAGGGTATGAAACTATAAATCATTGCCCACATCTTACAGAAAACCCCACTCGATTTGCTTCAGTGGTCAAATAAAAATACGGAATTTTGTAGAGGATGTCGGGAATCTCTTCTGTCCAAGTTCTGTCTATTATTCACACACAAGATCATCGAAATGCTAAACTCGGAAGAATCCGATTCATGACATGCTTTACAACAATCCACATTTCTCTGTGACCGCTTAACCAAATCGAATGGGGATTTCTGCAAAACAGAGCTAAAATGTTATATTTTAAGACCATGCAGTAGCATATAAGAAATTTAATCATATTGGACGTTATCAATGCGAAAATCTGATTGTAATTTTTTTGGGGGACATACTGCAGTAAGTCGCCCCAAAAATTACAACCAGATTTTCGAATTGATCACCAAATATGATCAACCTATCTAAGTGCTACCTTCAGGGTCTTAAAATATGACATCTTAGCTCTATTTTGCAGAAAACTCCATTCAATTTGCTTAAGCGGTCACAGAGAAATGTGGATTGTTCTAAAGTATGTCATGAGTCTCATTCTTCCAATTTAAGCAATTCAATGCTCATGTGTATGAATAATAGACAGAACTTGGAGGGAAGAGATTCCTGACATCCTCTACAAAATTCCTCATTTCTCTTTGACCACTAAAACAAATCGAATGAGGTTTTCTGTAAGATGTGGGCAATGAGTTATAGTTTCATTGTATTTAGATTGATTCACTATTTTTAAAGATATCATTGCGGAGGGCCCCGTTGTAATTTTTTTTTGGGACATACTGTATGACTCGTGGGTTGTATAACTCGAGGGCTGTATGACTCGTGCAGTACACCCGTCCATTCACGTCTTTGAACACCGTTGAATGACCGTGATAATCTTCCTCATACTGTTCTAGTATCGTAAAAACCTGACAATTATTACTCTAAAAAGGGAAAGGTTCTAATTGCAGGAATATAAAAAAAATGAAACAATTCATTCAATATTTTGATGTCTTAAGCAATTTTACAGTGGCGGGACACCTACTGCCAACACCATCTCATAAAAATTGCAAATCTGGTTGTGACGGATAGTGGCCTGCTGAATCGTGTACAAACTTAGAACTTCCTAACTCCATTATGTTTGCTTCATTTCGCTTTTTGATAAAACATTATGCCAAGGTCAACGCAAACCATGATTGATCAAAATTTTTCATTATTGAATCACTCTCATTTCTTATTGATATTTCATTGTGTTCTATGAAATCTCACTCATATACCGGTTAACTTTTTGTTACAAACTTCCCTTGTGTGTCATCGTTATTTTCATAAGAATATCCATGTTCGATTTTTAGAGAAGTTAGAGAAATTAGATGTCACTCTCTCCTTTCGGAAAAAAAACCCCACAAATATATGTGATATTTACACCATCAACCCTAAGAACATATGCTCGTATTTCTTATCTGAAAGTTTTCTAGGTTTTTTTTCCTCAGGAGAAACATAATGTCAGCAGAAATAAGAAAGACCATCCATTCGATGTAAGGCCAAGTAATACATACCCCCGTGAAACATTTGAGTCTGTTGTCCTTTCTTCTGGACTTGACGTTCCCTCGCCTGGTTGTCCTAATGGCAGCTCTGAGTCGACGATGAAAATTTGTGTGCAATCATCGGATCACTCTTATTGTTTTAGTCTAACTAATTTATTATATAAGTGATTCCTCTGCGACAGCTTCACTTCGTCCATAGTATTATCGCTTTTACCCTAAAAAAATATTACAATGTGCAGACCCCAAACTTGATGTTAATTTTTCTATTTACCTAACTTTATTGAGTCCAAAGGAATACCTTGCTATTAAAGTCTTCCCCTTCCAGTACATCCATTACACAGAAACTATTCAACATTTTTTTTAACTCAGAGAGGTTTACCCTCCCAGGTCTTTCATTTCATTAGATTTTGATTCACTTCACACTTCTCAAGAAAATGACATAGAAATACTATCATCCGAAAGGAAGATAATACAATACAAATTATTTGACACAATGGACACAATGGAATGCTGATTCGTTATCGAGTTCTAGTTCGAAACGATGCTCTGACCGTCGTTTCGCTATACGTCGTTTCGTTATACGTCTTTTCGCTAGTCAGCGCTCAGACGTATAAATTCATTGTATAGCTATACCGTTTTGGTATAGCTATATCGTTCCAGTATAAATTTTTTTTTTGCGTCTGAATGCCCTGATATTCATCTGAACCTACAACTATCTCGATACTATTAATAAACGTGGTGGTCAAATTACATAGGTATCTCTGACTCATAATCCAGTATAGTAGGAATAATAAGATGGAGCCTAAAAACACGCCAACATGATCATAAGAAACTCATGGGGGGAGCAAAGTGATAAATTCAAAAAGAAAATGTTCATGGGCAAACGTCTATACCGTTTAACCACTGTCATGTACAACTACTTGGTTACTCGATTCTATCCTGCGTAGTGAATTGAATATCAAGGAATCATTCTTACAATTGCATAGGCCCTTCACTGATTTATGTGCACAATATTATGTCAAATAGAATGATTAAAACAATGCAACTGCCGAGAAATTCTGTTACAGAGCAGCCATTCATCGGTATCTATCATTTTTTAACCAAAAAACCTTCTGGGTACACACCTTTTCTTCTTCTTTTTCTCCAGTGTATCAATATGGTGATGATGATAATGACTGTCAAAATAGCGACGATCACTGCAGCGATTGGTCCAATTATGATCCAGGCGTTCTTGACTGAAAAGCAAAACGCCCAAGACAGAAAAGAAAGTTTCCAATGCGTTATGTACGATATCCTTGCGTGTAAAATTAGTTTTGTCCTAATAGAAAAAAACAAATCGATGCAAATAAATCATTGCGTGTTAAATCACTTGTTACCCGTGGACATGCTGCGTTTCTTCCTTTTCCTTTCTTCATCACGTTCTTTATTGGGAGAGCGAGGGTATATATATATAATCACACGCAAAAAGTTTTGATTTCTAAAAAATTGAAGAAATGAAATGCTCAAGAACATCAAAGACTCTTCCAGTATTGTAACCAAAGATTCCTCCCATCGCACACTAGTAATGGGGACACTAACTTTGAGAACAAAAAAAAAAAAGTCTTTAAAAAAGCGCTGAGGCCCTTTTAAGATGAAATTTGGACAGATCTCTCTTTAATAGTTACTCTTTACACGTGTCATAATCATCTGGAGTCTTTTAACAGGGAAAGATTCTACTACAAGCCAATATTTTAGTCGTGTTTTTACTGATAATATAATTAAAACCATTAACCGTTGAGGCACACTCCCGCTTTTCTAAGATCGCGAATCATCCCGAAATAGCGCGATTGTGCACTGTCATGAATATTATTTTTCATGAGTTACCTCACGGATCGGTGCGTCTCATCCCCCTCTTTCTCGCTTTCTTTCTCTCTCCCTCCCCCCCCCCCCTTCTCTCTCTCCCTCTCTCCAGTACAAAATGAAAGGGCTTGCTTCTCCTCTTCGAGGCGTATTTCTTTGAAATAATCAAAACTGAAATTCGCAAGGTTGACAATTCTAATTTTAACATACAATCATAAGTGAGTACAAGCTCTCACTGACGAGTTTTTTTTTTTTTTGTATTATTATTGACCTTGCGCAATTTTGGAGTTGAATATGTAAACACAAGCATCGTTCAAATCAGGCGGTTGCTGGCCTCATTTCAGGAGTAGTGAATTTGCGATTATACATGTCATACACACCCCTCAAGCAAGCAAGCATACACAATACGAGCATGTTGCCAGTGGTATCCCGCATACCCCCGTTACGTTTCCACGCTGATAACCATACTGCCAATGAACGTTTTGTCACATCTCACGTAGCCAGGATTTGATCTGGGGGGGGGGGGGGGGCGGTTAGTCTGCAAGGGAGCGAAGCGATCGAGCCCGAGCGAGCTGAGCGAGCGAGGGGGGGGGGGGTCCCCCTCCCACGGTAAGAACTTTTTGCATTTTGATGTTGTACATAGTGCAATGTGATGCATGTTTTTGCGCGTTTTCTCGAATTGAAACAGTCCCACTTGTTTAAGGTAGCAATATATTTTCATGTCGATTATCATTCAACAATTTTGCTATAAAATATGGTATCATTTCAATAAATGTCTTGTATTAATTCTTGCACTGAATATCATGAACGCGACTGAACTCAAGCGAGCGGAGCGAGTGGGGAGGGGGGAGAGTGTGGGAGGGGGGTGTGGAGGGGGGGGGGGGGGGGCGAGCAGGGAAAAGGCGTGGGCGAGTGTTATCTCCACCCTTCCCGTACGATGGAGCTTTTGCCTTGTTAAGGTTGAAATTGAGATATCTCATATACGCATATTTGATGGAATATTTGGGAAATCATTAAAAAAAAAACTGATGGGGGGGGGGACTGAAGGAGGAAAGTGTCGATTGAAAGGGGAAATTCCCTTTGTATACATGAGGGAACTTTGAGTTTTCGGAATATACATTGTAAGTGATAAGTCTTGTGCACTCAAAATTATTCATAATTTTTTGTAAATCTAAAAAGTGTACTAAGGCTAGGGAAAGAGGCACAGAGATTTTGCATATTTTGAATTGAAATTCAACGATTTGGTGCACACTTTGAGGGAAATATTAAAAAAAAAAAAGTTATGATCTTATTTGATGAAGTTCGAAAAAGGAGACCCGCTTCATGTGCATGCATAAAGTATACACGCATTTTTTTTCCCGCCTCCCAAATCCACGGTCCAAATCTTAGGGGAGGGGGGGGGGAACCGCCCCATCGCCCCCCCCCCCCCCCTTGGCTACGCCACTGTCTCAACCATGGTGTGTCATGTAATTTTCTCTCCGACAAGTAGTTCTTCCCAACGATATAATATTCCACCAGATGGAGGCCATGATTTATGTTACAGTTAACGTCATGCGAGAACCTCAGAAAAGTCGATTAACTTGACAATAATCTAACACATATTCAGGAAAGATGATACATAACACATTCTTATGTTAGTTATTGTATTTATGATATCTTCCTCCGATACTCCAAGACCACAGGCTATGATCTCGACGGGGAAGGGGACGGGACACTTGTTCACCGACCCTTCACTATTTTAAGGTTACATTTTCCCCTTTCTTTTTCAGTTTGCTATTTATCAGCATTTTAATGGATTTTTTTTTTTTTACCTGGAACCAAAGGTGTATAGAACCTTAATTTACCCAATCACCTTCCAGATACAAAATGATGATGTCCTGGTGACAAATTTAATTCACTGTCCGCTACTCATTGAATGTCCGACTGATGATTTAAGAAGCAAAACCCTAAAACTCTAGAACTCCAGAGATTAAATACATCGTATTGTGACATATAGATAATGTATTCTCCCAAATTTTATTTTGATAGTCTTTTTCTTTCTTTTTTTTATCACAGGACACCCCATCCCATATCTTCCGAGAAGTTTGAAGGGGATATACTATCCACCCACTAACCAGGATCTTTTATGGGGATTCAAAATTGGAAAAAGTGGAATTTTCTATGAACATAATATTCCTCCCGAGTTCGATACTGAAGGAATGCATCTCCAAGCGTAAAAATCAGTTAAATTTGTACCTTCCGTACTTTAGTTTGACTCATTTTCCTCCTTCTTAATTGTTGAAACTTATATCATATAACTAGCCTAGCATCATCCTTCTTGAATTTGTGTTTTTGAAATTGTCAACTACGTCTTTCCGGAATATATATCTGGGGCCGTATTCTGAGAGCTAATTAAAGTGAAAACTAAGTTCTGGTAAGGGCTTGAGAACCCGTCTGGCACCATTTCATATTTGCTTGCAATATATCGAAAGAGTCTACAAATAAACTTACCTGGCTGACGCGGTTTGCCGGAATGATGAGTCGTTTTGGAGTATTTTGAGAAAAATAATAAAAGTCGGTAGACCGACTTTTATTCCAGAAGGCTCCAGACTAACTCGGTCTCAGGGAAAACTCGACCCTATTTCAGACAATTTACACACAGTTCGTAATCGCCATGTTCATCAGTACTCTATAATACTACGGGTACCAAACGAGGCCTTAGTGAGCAGACAGGAAAGTGCGTGCTAATCCTGTACAAAACAAACTTGACAAATGGACAGCGCGCGGTCCTCAAGCCTACTACGGGCGCGGTGGAGCACCCCAATTATCTCGCAGAAATCCATCGGCAGCCGAGCCTCATTTGCATAAAGTAAACAACATGTACTCGCGTAGTTGAGAAAAAGTAAACAACTTCTCAAGCTAATAACAATTTACGGAAACCTATTTTCGGATTAAAACCGAGTTAGTTTGAATTTGAAAACATGTCCAAATATGCACATATAACATATTAAAGGATTTGACAATGATAAAATGTGAAATTTTAGCGAAAACCTGGCGAGCAAAATTACCAAAAATATGCCTCGAAAATCATCCTAAAATTCACGAAGTGTGATTGCGGAATCAAAGCGCCATTCAAACAAAGTACACCGAAATTTATTTATCTGCTTGCATTTTAAATTTCACACCGTAATATTCCCGGCCATGGTTGTGTCGGAAAAAAAACAGAAGGTGATGTCAAAAATGACACGAACGCAAAGCGTACAGGTCGGTCCCATGTATATATAATCGCGTCACTGTAGCGTTGCATGTCACAGCACACGTGACGCATTGCTGCATGCAGCGTGCGCGGCAGCAGCTCAGCAATCACTGCCGCCGTGCGACACTCAGCAAAATTGACCGCGTCACATGCAAACCAACAATGAGCACGAAATCCTGAATCTCACGTACCACGCATGCCCAATATTACGGGAAAAGAAATGACGTCATTTTCAATTGTTTCGCCGACTACAATTTTCTATTCCAAACCCTGTAGAAACAAGTTGATTTCTCAAAAAGTACAGGTGGAACAAAGCGAAAACTTTCACCATATATGGATTGACGCCTGATGAAATTATGTTGCCAGTTTCGGACACATTGGAGCCCGGCCATAGTCCAGTCGGAAAAAAACAGAGAGCATGTTTTGCGAGAGGTGATTTTCAAAACGCTTCAATATCTCAAGTTCTAGTGCAGCAAATTTTATAATTTTTTCATCAAAAGGAAGGTTTTTAAAAACTTAGATAGTGTGGGAAGTTTGAGTTTACTAGCGGCACGCATAGCGGCACAAGGAGAAGGTAAAGATTTGACTTTTTCATGCACACAGTTTCGGGCAGCCGTGGATGCCCGTTGGAATTCAAATAGAACGGGGCGATAATGAGATGCAAATTGGGGTGCTCCACCGCGCCTGACTAGTTACGCACATCACCTCAGTTGCTGAGACGCGCGGTCTTTGAAGTTTTTGTTGTTGTTTATCAATTGTCTTTGATTGTTTTTAGAGGTGCTTGAGAGGCGCACACTAATTTTGCATGCGCGCCAAAGAGGTTTTTGATGCGCGTGTTGTAACAACTCGGACCATTACTGCGAGTAAGAGTAGCCAGAACGCTACAATGTAGTTTATACAGGCCGCTCCCATATGCATAGTACTGTACAATCCAGAGGGAAAACCAGTACAACTCATCCCGCCGTCAAGCAAAGCGAGGCCGAGTTATCCCCGAGTCCGAGTCTAGCCTGACCCCGTTCGGGTAAGTTCCGAGACTGAATGTTTTTGGTTAATATTTCCCATTTTCGTCCTTACCCATCGAATATCTTGTTATTACAGCGTTATTCCGCACATTTCCTAGGCATACGTTCACATTTTGGAGCAAAATTTGACAACTTTTGCAGGCATACCAGAACTTTGTTTGGGCTTTAAGTGTCTGATTAGCACTTAATTACCAATTGGTATTCTGAGAGCATGATTAAGTAGGAGGTATATTAACTACCCTAGCAACAAGCGTTTTGGCGGGAAGGACCTACACGTTTGCGCGTATCAATGCGCGTGCACCTCTGAGAGGACTTAATCACAGAGTTGATTACGAATCGGTATTCTGAAGGTGTAATTAAAGGTGCATGGTCCCGCTGTTTTAGTCAAATGCGTACGCGAGCGCACGGCGCAAGTTTCTTATAGAGACCTACGCTATCGGCTCCTCTCTAGCGCTTACGCTTTGGCCCAGTTTCCCGAGTCCGAAAAAGTCCGATTCACTGTAGTCAGTGGTCGGATCACAGTTCGGCTCATGATTCGGGTGAGGGGGAAGACAGCTTTAGCAAACAGCGTGTTTCTACAGAACCCCAAATTCCGGGTCTATCGGATTGTATCCGATAGAGGGGGCTGTAGAAACACACCAGTAACGGTTTCTTTCCGATGCAGATTCATATATTCCGATACCGATTCCGCTTAACTTAACCGTCTAATGAGGTAGTTCTTTCCGGGGCAGTTTCCAGTGTCAGCGCTGTAGAAACACGCCAGGTTCAATAATCCGATACTGACCCGGAAGACAATCACCAGTTTGACACACACGTGTACGGTAATGTGGCCATGACTTTTATGTTTTGCATGCAGGCTGCAGCTATTTATCTAGCGTTAGTTGGGTGTCTCCAACACGGCCGAGTATCAGGTTCTAACGTTACTAGTCACAATTTGCCTCAGATTTGACAAACTTTTAAAGAAAATACTCTGAATTTTAGCATAAAGAAAAGACACACGAACAGGGGCAGGGGTGTTATTTCAACACCGTTGCGCTGTGATTTTAAAACCAAGGCAACTAACACTAGGAACAGTTAACGTTAGATTCGAGCTAGATCTACAAGGCATCTACTTAGACTACCGGTACTAGTACTCAGTCTAAGTTATAGAACCTATCGCTAGTTCTACGACTACGAGTACGACTAACTTGTTACATTCTATTATTGACAATACTATAGGGTCTACTACTACTAGCGCTAACAATACGTGTGAGATGCACATTGGGGTCTAAATAGATATTCTAGGCCTAATTAGTAATACTTTTTAGTTCGGAAAAGACAAACTCTAATCAAGTCTAGCACTAGCAAACTAGTTCTTTAGTTTTAGGGTTTGTTTTACGAACTTTTTGTCATTATTCTAGAGGTTCGTTGCTAGGGTCTTTTATAGTTTGTTAATCCGACAAAGAATCAAATATGGATCTTGGTAGGCCTAACGTTAGGGCCTATAAAAATACGACGTTTCGTTAGTCCGAAAATGAAAGGAAATTAAAACATTGATTTATCGAAACATTTAAAGCACATTTTGTCAATCCAATAACGGAAAAAGTGAGTCCACTTGGGGTGTAACGTTAGATGTCTAGTTAACGTTAGATTTAGAGGCAGGTGCCTAACTAACAAACTTTAAAATCAACGCTATCTAACGATAACCGTTAGACCCTAACTGTTTTGTGAGGCATCCTAGCAACAGCTACTTCTATTCTAAAATCTAACGTTGACTTGGAATATAACTAACGTTAACGTTACAGTTCTAGTGTAGTAGATGTTCCATAGACCCGAGTTTCTACCTGAATTAAATCCTACCTGCCCGAAGAAAGAGGTCTAACACAGTTAACAGTTAACGTTAGCCCTAACGTTAGGCCTTTGTTCTAACGGGTCCTACTAATTGACGCAAACTAATGCAAACTAATGCAAACTAATACAAACTAATGCAAACTAACGCAAACTAATACAAACTCAATGCAAACTCAATGCAAACTCAATGCAAACTACTAATCAATGCAAACTAATGCAAAATACTAATTAATGCAAACTAATACAAACCATTAGCGGTGAAAATTAGGGTGAATTACAGTACCTGGACCTGGCTCTTCCGAGGCCACTCTCACGTTAGTCCTCTCGAAACAAAAACTAGTATCGATCAAGTAAATCCATTCTATCGAAGAATGACTAGCGCAACTGCTCAACAGTCAACACTAACTTGAAAAAAAAACACACATTTTATGAAAATATCATTAAATTCATATTTCTTGACCAAATAGATATCGTTTTGAATATATTTCGCTTTCAAAATTCAGAAAATGTAAAGCAGAATGATGCCCAGAAATACGGATATTAATGATCGATCATAAATGCCGAAATACTAATTGATGCAAACTCGACGCAAACTCCAAAACACAACGCTATCCTATGCGAAAACAACCTATATCGATTACAAATATCGGGAAATGACACCCCGAAATACTAATTAATGCAAACTCAACGCAATCTCCAAGATGCAACGCTATCCTATGCGAAAACAACCTATTATCGATTACAAATATCGGGAAATGACACCCCGAAATACTAATTAATGCAAACTCAACGCAAACTCAAAAACACAACGCTATCCTATGTGAAAACCACCTATATCGATTACAAATATCGGAAAATGACACCCCGAATGCGCAAACTCCAAGTCACATTATAACGTTTTCCAATGTGAAAACAATGTACTTTAAATTGATCATGATTATTATTATTAATATTATTAATATTATTATTATTATTATTATTATTATTATTATTATTATTATTATTATTTATAGTGCGCTTTTCCCACAAGGCCTAAAGCGCTTACAATCAATTCAAAACATGTACGACAGTATGTGTAATTCGATAAATTACAGCTACGAACTACGAATATCGGAAATTGACACATCGAAACACTATAGAAATGCAAACTCCAAAACAAAGAGTTTTCCGACGTGAAAACTACCTAAATGGATTACAAATATCGGAAAATAACACCTCGACATTAAAAAAAAAAAAAAAAAATGGTCTCACAGTATTCTATCAGAGTCCTGTATCAAATTTCACTCTTGCAGAAGCGCAAATCTATTTAACACCAGATTGAATTGCAGTTTCAAGTTAAGATTGTTTCAAATGCTGTTAGCCTGCCGTGGGAATATTTAGAATGCCGTATGATAGGAATATTTATGATGCAATTTTATTTATTTATTTATTTATTTATTTATTTATTGCAATTCTTTATCCAGAGTAGCCTGATCAGCATGAAATATATAAACAGTATAAAATATTACATTTCAAAACAGTATAAAGTAATCACACACATCAAGTATTTAAATAAAATAATATCATACAATCACACAGATTTAAAATAGACTAACTGCCGGTCTTCCTCAGGGCTCTGTTTTCGTAAAAATCCATGAAACATGAACAACATCAACAACGGTAACAACACCAACAATAAGAAAACAATTTGTTTAAAAATAGATATTACAAATTGTGGCTGATCAGCAACGGGACACGTGATACAGTCAAATATAAAAATGAAGTGAACGCACATGTACAAACATCTGGAAATACAATAAAACAAACAACATCTAGAAAGAGGAGAGGAGAGGAAATGACATTTCCTATTAAGCGGCTGCAATCAGAGTGCAATAAGAGTCCAATTAGAATACTCGTCGAATGCAGATCAATACTTTCCATTTCGAATGCTCCTCGAATGTTTTAGGCATGGGTAAAACATTCGAGCTGGCCTCAAGAATGGGCCCGAACACACTCAGAATGTCGTCAAAATTTTTAGAATGCACTTCGAATATGCAGGAATGCAGGAAGAATTTTCATTCCAACGACATTCCGGCTCATTCCGCCTCTGGTTGGACGGGGTATCAGAAAGAATTTTAAAATCCACATTAATTTCATCAAAGAAATGGGCCGATAAACATTTTTTTTTCTGCAACACATCTTTACCTTCTTTGGCTATCAAAATTATCATCGCTTGTTTTTGAGAAGCGAATAATTCCCATATTGATACGCTTCACTCTATGCTACTAAATATCCTACAACCGGTCAAAATGTATGTATATATACATAATATATATGGGTCAGAATTTTGAACGATGTACAATTGAGCCAAAATAACGCAAAATTTAAAAAGTAGGAAATCCTCAAAATAATTGATCTTATCTGATAGAGTATAATTCAAACATTAATATGAACCCAATTATACTAGGAATTTCCCAGAGGAACAAGTTTTTTATTCACCGCGGAAGTTTACCATGTCCAGAGCAGCGAACGTCCGTGAGGAATAGCACTGCACATACATTTTGAATACCATTTAACATATACTTGCAACAATCTGATTCAGTTCAAAATCGTAACCAAATATCTTATGGGACATGTGTATGTGTTGGCAGGATATTAAGCTTGTACTCTAAACCTGTACGTAATGGTAGACAACTGATTATTTAACCAAATACGTCATTTCTGTTGAAATATTACTCTTCCGCTATTCACAAAATACTTTCTCCAATTTACGCGCATTTTACAGAAACTCAATATTTCGACCTCTTATTTCACTATCCCATACTTTAAACCTTACTCAAAAATGATAAGATACTTTTTAAAGATGTATCTGATCTGGGCAGTATCTATAACCCAACAAATATAACATAGTTTTCATCACGGAGGTTCGCATATAGCTCACGGACGTTCGGAGCAAACAAGATATTGAACAATGCAGTTCTTTTGAGTTGGAAAAGCATTCTACTCACAACAAACAGCGATTTCATGTCGAGAACAAACTCCTCTGCAAAGTCCTAAATAATTACTACCGATTCTCAATTATAAAAGTTTGTTTATCTTTCCATGCTGAGGAATGAAAGAAAACACTTTTTCCATCTCTCGTAAATGAACGTACAAACGTACGTGTAATCTCAGTGATGTATCTGTGCATCCTTAAGAACGAATATATTTATCAAAATTTTGTAATCATGAAGTAAAGATTTAGCTCCTAAATTTGTTATCTAAAGTCTACAATGCAAAATTTGCTTATAACGAACATGGTCACAGCAAAATATGACAATTAAGAATTGACATAGAAAAACAAAATAAATGTGCTCCGTTATCGAATACGATGTTTAGCTCGGGAGGGCAAACGAATACCTTTCAATGTGTATAGGAAGAAATCCCTCTGCGTTTGCTCCTTGTGTTACACACTGTTACCAAGGAGAATTTGTGTTATCTATTCAGAAATGATATACGGTCCGATACTCCGAAGTTTCGTCATAACAAGGCACAGTAAGTCCATATAACTTGGATGGATGTTTGCGACTTCGATATTATACAATATTGTTCGTTATAACAAACATTTTGTATAAGCGCGTCATTTCGGAGGATCGCTATTCATACGGTTTGTCAATCCGAAAATTGGTTAAGGTTCGTATAATTATGAAGCTATATTATTCGGTAAATGATAGGAATCTCCGAAGGTTAATCGAAAGGATTGTTAATTGGAACATGAAAAATCTGGTTCGTTTATCCAAATGTGGAGAATCAAACTAACAACCAAATCCCCCAGATTTCAAAACCTCATAATAATCGCTTTCACCTAAAGTAAAATAAGGCCCATTCCACTTTTAGAAGAATGCGGACCTAAAGGATAGTGAATCTTAATAATTCATTTTCGGATTAACAAACTTTCGGAATAAGAACATTTTTGATAAGAAAAATCCTGAAATAACTACGAACCTTTTTTTTTTTTCATTTTCGGAATAACAAACCTTTGGACATTCGGAGTAACGAGTCTTTGGAAGAGCGAACGCATCAAAGTGCGACCTTACACTCTTAAAAAGAAAAAGGTAAATCAGCGTTTTAAAGGGGGCGAGGAGTGACAGCGTTTAAAAAATGTTGTATTCACCCCTTTTCTTGCTGTATCTAGCACATCTAACTGTTGGATTCAGCTGGATTAAAGGGTGAATACAACATTTTAAAAACGCTGTCACTCCTCGCCCCTTTTAGATGTTGATTAACCCTTTTCCTTTTAAGAGTGTAATCCTGTTATTAAATCATCACTTTTTTAAAATGTGTTTTCAAAGTAAGCACAAAAGCACAAACAACTTGAAGATCTCTCTGTCTCTTTAAGGTAAAATATAAAAAAAAAAAAACCAATTCGGACAGAACTGCAAAGTAACATCGCTTTTCATTGATGAGTATAAAAAACACCATGTCATGATAAACGGAAGATTTGCGTGTTTTCATCAGACAACAAATCGTATAATGCATTATTTTTGTTCGCTTATGACGACATTTCGATGAATAAAAAATAAACAAACAAACAAACAAACAAACAAAAAAGCTCCTCCAGAGGAATTTGGTATAACGGGACTGCACTGGCAATTCTTTTCTGTGTGTGTTGGAGCTCGATCCCTTCTCTGTTTCTTCTCATTTTCATTGAACTGCTTCCACGTCCTTTTGAAACTTGTACGTTTCTTCTTGACACATGCCCATTAAAGACTTCTTCCTTCATTTCATCCTTTTTGTTTCAATATATTCTGAATGTTACTGCGGAGCACTTTTCTGTTTGGTCGCAGCATGTTCAGGCTACTTAAATGAGAGAAAAATCGTTGTGAAGAGAAAAATGAGAATGTATCAAGGCATAAAATATTATGACAGTAACAGCGAACGTCCATGATGGAGACCACAACTGGATGGCAGCTACCTTACTCAAAAGATATACACGAGGAGCATCTGTCACTAAAAAGTGGTACTGTTCTTCTATCTCCTACTATGTAATCTATGGACTTATTCTACCAACGAACATCCGTGAGCAAAACGTTTTCCTTTTGTTATTACAGGTAAATCGAATGCTGAACGTTATTCACTTTTGGGTATGAGAAACTCAGTGATTTGGTAATATTTTCAAGTAACATTAACTTAATGTATACAGTGATATATTTGTAATTATCAGAAATTTCCTTTCTCCGACCGAACGTCCGTGAGCGAAATTTTCAGAACCTATAACAGTGCAAATTGTCTCCAAAACCTCATCAGAAAGAAATTCAAATGCACAGAAATTACAGATTACGCAAAATTCCATTTTCCTTGTTTTCAGTGTTTAGCTGTTTTTATGTAATTAGAGGAAAAACAAGCATAAATTTGTGAGTAAATTCTGAGCTGCCTGTTCATCACGATCAAATACCGCCTTTAAAATTCTGAAAGTACTGCTCTAAGCTCATTGCTTACTTTGTAAAATTTCATTTGTCGCTATTGGAGCTAAAAGATTTAAAGAATATAAGGACACTTTCGAAACAAGTTATCCCTATCGGTCGGATTGCATACGTCACGAACGTTCGCTGATTATTGTCACGGACGTTCGTTCTGTATACTACTACACAGTGTCATGTTCCAGGACGGGTAACTAATCGACGGAGAGTACGTAGCCTTCCTAACTCTTTCAAAAAATTGAAAAGGTATTGTCAATGCAAATTATAAGAAATCTGACACTCTTTCAGCATATATATTGCTCAGAGAGGGATTAGAGGGTGAATTTTCAGAGAAAATAGGTTTTCGGTGAATCGTTATGTTCCAAAAACTGCAGACGAGCCCCAGTCCGCTCTAAACATGATATGCAGCTCCTCGGCTAGAGAGCCAAAGGTAAAATGTATACCTTCGCCATCAAAGCAAGATGGTGCCCCACTCGATAACGTTTTAACCCTATAAAGCCCAAGGGGGGGGGGGGGGCACATTGTGCCCCCTACCAGATTTTCGTTTGCCACTCCTTCGCCCTTAATCCGATTTCAACCAAATTTGGTGACTTTTCCTAAAATCTTATTGCAAACATTTTGATACATAATTTAGCTATATTTGATGTTGCTAGTTGCCATGGCATTCATAAGCTGACAACCATGTCAGTCAGATTTTGCATCTTTTTTCTGTTCCCATTACATTTAACAGCATTACAGTGTATGAAATGAGTGTTTCTTGGCTGAAATTTGTTGAAGGAGCAAAATTTGAAGTAATTATGGTCCTGGAACGTTTTTCTTATTATTTCTTTTGTTTTTATGTGACAAAGGCATAAAACAATAGATATAATAGAGATAATTGAACAATAGTATTTTCTGAAGATTGCCCTTATATTTTGAGTTATTTTGATTCCTTCACCCAAGTTATGCCTCTTACTGAGTATATCATTAGTTTATCATATTATCAATTTGCAATCTCAAAATTCCAGTATTATGCAAATATGAAATGCCATAACTATACATGTACCCATCCCAAATATTTCATCTCAGGTCTCATAATGTATCACTATGTTGATATGAATAGCCCCCCCATGTGGTGACCTTGAGAAATTTCAAACATAGAAATAACAAAATTCCACTTGCTTATCATTTGTGGCAAATATGAAAATGACTGGTCTATGATAAGACATATACAATGGGGATGAAGAAATCATTCAGAAAATCATGTTTTTAGCATATTTCCTATGTATTTCTTCATATTTCGGTAAATAGCGCCCTCCATGGGTGACCTTGTGAAAATTCAAATGTACGGTCATGTAGAGTGTCTACCTAGTGCCAAATATGACGATGATACATCAAATAATAAAAAAAGTTATATAGGGGGGTACAATGTGCCCCCCCCCCCCCTCTTCGTCCTGCGAGGGGTCAAAATAGCTTGGGCTTTATAGGTTTAATCATCACGGATGTTCTGTTTTTCTCGGAGATTAGGTTAAAAATGTCATTTTGGTTCGCATTTGACAAGGGATGGACAGAAACTCAAAACATACATATTATCGTGCGGCTAGATCTTACTTGATTACGACTCAGAACAATATCGCCAATAACGTTTAATGCTCTGATACGATCTCTATTAGTAGGCATAAATAGCGGACGCACGTCCGTGACGAAAACTGAGTATAATCTTGCATAAAAGAATGTTACGTCCCATGTACAGTCAGTAGACGTCCAATTTTTGCACTGAAACACCAAATTTTCGTATACAGTTGGGACAACAAAGTGGAATTTGCAGCAGCTATAGAAATTAAAGCATCACGGACGTTCGTCAATTAAGGGCTTTGATATTTCAATTGTTCTCTGTAATTTCATACGTGCTCATAAAGTTCTTATAGTTTTGTGGTAAATACCCATGATATGTCAGATCCAGAACACGGTCAGATATTAGATTATTGTGAAAATAGCGTTTTTACCTTATTTTTAAGTTTTAAGTCCCTGTCAAATGCAAAATATCAGTCAAAAGTCACCCAACAGGCACCAAACCATACATTTCCTGAAAGGAAATTTACCAGGCTTTCAGATGACATGAAAGAATCTGGTTTCTTAAATCATCCTGGTGTGTTCTATTCTAAAGGGAAAAAATGTCATAAAGTGCGAAAATTGGCAATTGTACATCCTCATATATATCGTCGCTGGGGTGACAAAACCTCGTATCTCAAAAATGTCAAATGTTCAGGAGAGCAAAAAACAAAAAACAAAACAAAACATGGCGGCCAAAGCACAATAGTGAATGGGAAAGTCTTTCCTTTGACATGTCATGGTGACTTCATTTTTGAAGTAAGACAGTTGGGATTTGGCCAAGACATCACTTGACCCATTATTTGACCATTAAGCTAAAAAGAAAAAATGACATTTTTGAGATACGAGGTCTTGTCACCCCAGCGACGATATATTATATAATATATAATTTTCGCACCTTATGACATATCTATTGAAACAAGGAAGGGAAAACTGACCAGAAACAAATAGCAAAAAAAAAAAAAAAAAAAAAAAAAGCTTCTGACCACACGAGCAAAGAGAATTAAGGGTTTGGGACGAACACCGAACTAAGGCTTTCAATAGCTCAGTCTGTAGAGCACCGGTCTAGTAATCCGGAGGTCTCGGGTTCGAATCCCGATGAAAACCCATTTACTTTGCTCAAAATTTTCATTATACATATATATATATATATATATATATATATATATATATATATGCATATATATATATTTATTTATTTATTTATTTATTTATTTATTTATTTATATTTATATATAGACATTTGCCCTTATTTTACTGCCAGATCGTATATATTTTGTATTCCGCGAGGTGGTAGCCTACATCTTTAGATGATCATTTCCAAATGGTAAATTGTATAATTGTGTATAGGCATTTTATTAGCATTATTCGTAAGGTATAACATCTATTTTTTTAATAATTTCATAAAATGAAGTTCTATCATAAATAATTAGATATATTCATGAGATAATATCAGTATTATCATATTACCATAACACGGACAGACAGACAGACACACACACTCACAATAGTTCACCGTAATAAAATTTGGGATTTTTTTTTTTAAACGAAAATAAAAAGGAGCAAAAGTAAAATGGCAATGGTATGTCTGCACGTATTGACTAACGTCAGTACAAAAATGAGAATGATTTCCTGAATCGTGGATGAGTGAGCACACAATCCATCAAAGGCAAATTTGGTTACTTTTTAAAAGTATATTACGGTCTTATTTTTTTCGGGGGGGGGTCACGTATGCTGTTTGTTGTGTATTGTATATAATGATTAATCGCTGTTGCTGTTTCACCATCCACTCACATCAACTGTGACGCTTTTCATGTTTTTTTTTTGTGAGGAAAATAGCTGTGTCAACTCTCATTAAACTGCAAAATCCATTTAGTTTAGGATTGTTGTCAGATAATGCAGCCAAGATCTAGCAACCCATGTCGAGTTAGAATAAGAAAGAGTAGTTGTGTCTTCATTGAGTAAGCATGTACACTTTAAAGATGGAGTAAAAACTGCAAAACTATACTCTTGATATTGAATAAGAGAGTGGTGGTACAATGAATCATGAAATAACAACACCACTAAAACATTCACCGGAAGCAGAATGTTGTATACCCCACAAAAGTAACTTTTGTGACTTTTGAAAAGTGACCATTGTCACTCCTACATGACTATAAAGATCACTGTCATTATTTTCCACATAGAAGTTTGTCAATAAGTGTAGCAATATCCCTGCGAATTGATTTTGCTTAAAACTTATTTTTTCGTTAAGTGAGATTATTTTAGGGGAGTGTGTATATCGGTTTTGTTAAATACTGTTAAATAAAACAATAAATCAAGCCAAACCTACCAAACTTTCAATACCCCATGAGATAACGACATTTTGAAATAAAAAGGCATAAGATACATACTATGCAGTTATGAATTCAAACATATAAGCAGTACTATTAGTTCGGCCAACTTTTTTATATTGAGCGTATATCATGTTAGCATTCAAAAAGATTCCATCCTCTTTTTTTATCTCCCATTTCATCATATTTTCTTCATGTATTTCAAAGGAAGGCGAAAGCATTTGTCTTAATCTTTCTTTTTTTTCTGGGGTAGAGGGGGCGATGATCTGGGGCCCGTTCATAAAACGTGTCATTAGTGACAAGTTGTCATAGATGTGACAAGCTGCTGAAATCCTTGCATCTGATTGGCTGAGAGCGAATTTGTCATAGAAATGTAGTAGTTGTTACTGATGACAAGTTTTATGAAACGGGCCCCTGATCTTCTGTATGCGTTTTTTTTTTTTTTTTTTTTTTTTTTGGGGGGGGGGTGGGGGAAGGGGAGGGGAAGGCCGAGCATGTCGATTCAATAATCTATTAATTTCTTTAGGTTGAATGAATGGAGGGCCAATCTGAAGTTGTGGCTGACCTACTTTCTCTCTGATGATAACGTAATCGTCATTCGCAATACTGCACAGGTCACGTTGTCATCATCCTATAAACCTGCCAACCCTTAGCTATCATCGATGGTTGTGGATAGTAGGCCTATAATCACTCTGCAGAAGTTAACGAAACAATAAAATCAACTGTCAGCTGAACTATGATATTCCCATTCGGGTCCAATCCCGATCCCGATTGTGAAAGATATTGTATCTTATCTCAACAGCCCGCATTGGTACGCGGTATTCGTATTGAATTGAATACTTGAATTGAATAACTGAAACGGCACTGGTCTTACACTCGAGACACAGTGAACAGTTCCAGCACGTTTATTTTCATATTTCACTTGACATCAAGATACATCACAAAAAGAATACAAACAAGCGAGATACAAAATATGATATAAGTCGGGTCATGAATAGAAACTGTGTCAGCATGTACATAAGACAATTGTCTATAACGTGTGAAATATGATGGAACCGCAAAAGCAAAGTTTGTAAGCGCAGGTTCCAGGAAAAAATTACCAATGTAAATTTGCTATGCAATCAGTGGAAATAGGACACACAGTAACAATGACGAAATTATATGGAATCTAAAATATTTATATCAAGGTACAAAGGGAAGAAGAAATAAAAGAGGAGAAAAAGAAAAAGGAAAAAGAAGAAACCACAGAATAAGAACTCAGTGAAAACATAGCATATATAGATACACAAGTATACGAGCACATTAGAATCAAGTCCATAACGACTTCAAAATGTAAATACTGATGTAGGGATTATATAATAGGATAATAAACCAGAGGTAAATCGATCATACACTGCAGGTTGATGCGTCATACATTGAATGAGGATACTGCAGATAGCATATTAAAAAATCTAATCAGGCAAGTTATATTCATTAAGTTACATTGATTTTAATTTTTGTTTAAATGTAAACATATTAGAACATTTGATTAAGTCTGCGGGAAGATCATTCCAGAATTTGGGTTCGGTAAAAACAATACAGTGTTTTTGACTAAGGGTTGTGCGAGTACGTGGAAGGTGAAATTAGTATGTCTTGTGGGGTAAGCATAAACTGCATAGTTTTTTTTTTTCTGAAACACATGGATTTATACCAACGACGTAAATCCGTACTGAGGAGTGGGGAGGATGGTCGGCGATAGTCATCATCACCACGAATACAATCCGTGACAAGGCCATAACCGGACCGGCGCAGCCTTGTGGGGGATGGGGGGGGGGGGGGGGGGGAGAAGCTTGGTGGGGGCTGCATGCCCCCCCCCCCCCCCCACACACACGCACACTTTAAAGGGAACAAATGTTTGCATCCCCCACTCTTTTGCACGAAATATAAAGTTGGAGGGAATTAAGTGGCAGCAAAAGTGTGACGACTTTTTGTTCATGCAGTATATTTGCTTTTTTATTGCTTGTCAGCCGACTTTCGGCGGAAAATCAGACCTTAAAAGTAGTAAGACTATTTTGTTGCTGTTTCTATTTGTCTTTTGATTTTATTTCTTCTTGACTGACAGGCGATTTTGACACCCCCCCCCCCCCCTTTTCAAAAACGTAGCTTCGCCCTGAATAATGCCCAAATAAAATCAATAGAATGGTAAGATGGATCTCCATTTCTTTGTATGTAATAATGCAGTAGATATTTTCACGTAGCTATTGTATTTTTCAATTTTCTTGATTTAAGTCAATAAAGCCATCATCTCCAGGGGCATCGTTCCATTTTAATGATGCTGGGTGTATGAGGCAGCAGCTTGGAGTTGGAATATCTGTCCAAGGGAGCCGAGCAACGGAGCGGGGGGAGTGTGTGGGAGGGGGATACCCCCCTCCGACACGAGGAAAATTTTGCATTTTCAGACTTGAAATTCGGCAATCTGGTGCAAACTTTTGGTGAAATTTTGGATTTTTCCTATCAAAAAACAAATACGATAAAGAAATATTCATAGATCATTGAATTACTTAACCGTGGTATCTCAGCTCTTGCTCCGCCTGTGCGACATCACTGTGTAGGCCTACTAAATAGTTGGGCCTATAACCGGTGAAGCCAGGATTTGATCCTGGCGGGAGGGTGGGGGTTAGATGCGAGGGAGCGAAGAGACCGAACCCGAGCGAGCGGAGCAAGCGAGAGGGGGGGGGGGGGAGGATGGTGCGGAAGGGGGGATTCCCCCTACCATGGCGCGAACCTTTCATTTTGATGTTGTACATGGTGCAATTTCATGCATGTTTTTGCACGTTTTGTCGAATTGAAACAGTCCCACTTGTTTAAGGTAGTAATACATTTTGATGTTGATTATTATTAAACAATTTGGCAATAAAATGGTATCATTTAAATGGACATCTTGTATTAATTATTACACCGAATATCATGAACGCGACCGATCTCGAACGAGCGGAGCGAGCGGGAGGGGGGGGGGGATTCCCCCTGCCATGGTGAGAGCATTGTGCAATAACATGATGCATGTTCTTGTGCGTCCCACAATTAGTGGGGGGCGCAAGGGATTTTTGGTTCAATTTTTTCCAAAAGCACCAAAATTTGGCACAAATGTAGCCCAAACCATACTATTTCGATTTTTGATGGGCGCCAAGAAGGGCGCCCTCTGGGGCGGCCATATTGGCAAAATCCAATATGGCCGCCATATAGGTTTAAAGGTCACTTAAAAACATATAAGGGTTACAATCATTTGAAAAGTCAGGTTAAGAGGTTTTCTGGGTCAAGGAATTCGAATCTGAAGTTGTTTTCATGGTCTGAAGTAAATTTTTCCTTATAAGGTCACCGGTCATATAGGGGTCAAGCCATTGTATTCATAAGTTTATTGAAAAAAATGGCTTGCCCGTGGTCAGTATTCCAGGAATGCCAGCCTTAGTAATAGAATTGCAGTTGTCGACGGCTGAAAAAAAAGAAGGCGTATTTCTTGTGAAAGGCGCCCTCCAGGGCGACATATTTGCAAAATCCAATATGGCTGCCACCTACGTTTAAAGGTCAGTATAACAATTAAAATCCTTTAAAGTGTTACAATAATTTGAAAAGTCAGCTCTAGAGGTTTTATAGGTCAAGGAATTAGATTCTGAAGTTATTTTTATGGTCTGATGTTAACTTTTCCTTACCACGTCTCCCTAAAGGTCATTTGGGGTCAAACCATTATATTCACAATAGGTAATTAAATTAGAAAATGGCTTGCCTATAGTCAATATAGGAGGAATGCCAGCCCTGCTAATAGAATTGCAGTTGTTGAGGGCTGTGAGAGAGGGAGAGGTGGGCTTTCTCACGAGTAACATCAATATATCTGCTTTCGTGTTAAGATTTCAATCACTAAGTATACACTCATGAATTATGATAAGATCCCTTTCTGAGAGTAATTAGGTTTAAGGGATCTTACTCAGATCCTTATTTCACAATTAAATTTGAAGACTTTCATAGTAACCCTTCAATTTCATTTTTAATGATTACTTACGGTGATTTTTTTTTTCTGCATCATTTCAATTATGGCCTGTTATAATATGGCTACACAAGCTTTTTAGTGAGGGTCTGTCCAAAGCTATGAAATATCATAGTTCATGTCACAGTCATTCCATTAATCATTTTTGCATTACAGGCGCTAAGAAGAAATGTCCTCACCGACTGGTCATATTTGCGGAATTCAATATATTCGCATTTGCTTTAATGACAGCCAAAAGAGCTAGTTTGAATTATGGGTAATGCCGTTTCAAAAAGTTTTCAAGATTTGATTATTGGATTATTATTTTCATCTTCATCTGCAAGGAATGCAATGAAAACATACATATATAAGAAATAGGATCCTATTGCTACCTAATATATTAATAGTTTAGCAATAAGGGGCAGGGGCTGCTCTCTATATTACCAGCGTCCTTGACGTTGCCACTAAAAAGAGAAGTGTTTTTATTTCTCTGTTGCAGTTCAGGGATCCTCAATCACAGTAGATATTCATAATTCAGATTTAAATTCAATGGAATAATAATTATGAAGATCACTCCTAATCTGGATGAAAAAAAGAAAAAAAATCTGCCGTGTTTAAGAGAGTTTTTATTCAATTAAATTCAATTAAATTCAATTTTATTTCCATTTCCATTGAATAAACAGAAATATATATATATATACAATACATTTACAGAACATGTTTGTAACAATTTCAAAGAAAACGTACAAGTGGTCACAAGTAACAACAGAATTTCCTTTCTAAGGTATATACATATACCTAATACAAAGATTGGAATGGAAATGGAGGGTCCCACTAAAAAGCAAAGCTTGTAGGGTATGGGACCCTCGAAAAATACGTACACAAAATCAAAGAAACCAATGTCAACTGACATGAAATTAACTTAGGAAGGAAAAAGAAAGAAGAAAAAGGGAAAAAAAAAAGAAAGAAAAAGAACAAAAGGGGGGAAATGAGACTATGGTACAACACACGCCATCGTGGACACAAGCATTATACTGTACTTCATGATGGAAATGCAATAATAAAACAATAAAACGCTCCCTGGTTTGATATTGTGATTGATTGGGTGCATATGCCGGTATGAATGCATAGGAATGGATATAAAAAAGAGAAAGAGAATAGACTCACTGTTGTCTGGTACAATAAAAGAAATATCTGAGGTAAACTTATGTCAGACAGATTGTTTTCCTTAAAATATGATTTCTGTGTGATATCATAATACTTGTAAGAACATCAGGTTGGCATCAATTTGCTATTTTTGAACTTGTGTAAGAAAGTTCGACTCAGAGAACATGACGGTCCTGGTAACGCTATTTAGGGAACAAGCATATTTCACAGGTGCCACAGTGACACCATTAACAGGGTACAGATTAGATATGCTATAGTACAACTTTCACGACACCTTCTAGGGTCTATTAAGATTCTATCCAAAGTGCTTGGACGCAAATTGGTATGATATCACAAGACTTTATAAAATGGTATCTCGTTGGTCTGAAGACTAAGGTTGCAACTCTACTCTCCTCAACATCTCTATATACGACGCATCTGGAGACGAGCCCAATCTCCGGGATTCACAGGAAAATCGAACATTTTTGATTTTTTGCAGAAACTATTTCCGTCTTCCAGCTCTCCGAGACGTCTATGTGAAGTCTCCATCACTGTGGCCATGTCGTGGGGACTAAATTTGTCTGCAACAGCTTCGAGATGTCCCCGCATCTTGTGGAGACCGTAATAACATAATGGCGACGAATGGGGGAAGTCGCTGAGAAAAGACGTCTCTGATAAGTCCCTGCGACTGCAAAAGCCGTGCCAACATCCCCGTGACTTCCAAGCAAATAAGTTGTCCCTTTGTTTGAAGACGTCTTGGACGTCGCCCTGGAAATAATTTCTTCGAGACGCTGGCATTGCGACAATGTCTCCTCCCGTCAGATAGGCCCTCAATCCCCTCCCCCACCCCCACTCTAAGTTTGCAGCAATATCAAACGACTGACCATGGCTCGTCTGACAACTGCTCTACATTGTGCATTTTCACCTTCGTTCATTCATTCATTCATTCATTCATTCATTCATTCATTCATTTCATTATCTTTTTTTTTTTTTCCATTTTCATGTTTTCCACCTCCCAAAGCATACCTTGAAACAGTTGTGGTGCAGAAGAATGAAATTTGGTTCTGAAGCATTGCGGAGAGTGGCAGGTAGTACTAGTAATGCCATGTACCTGTGCCATCTTTCCTCCAGCTCCCTCCCTGAAGACGGGGATCACATCATGACCCATGCTGTAATGATTCCAGTAGAAACTCACTTGCAGCAGCACTCATCTTCAAAATGTTGATACAGCGCCGCTTGAGCAGATAGGGTGGTTTCTGATATCTGCTCCCACGTTATGACGAGATGATGCCTACCCTCGTTGACGCTGGCTGCCCCATAAACCTTGTTGCTCATCAGTCCTTGCTGGACATGAGCACGATTATTAAAGTAGTTAATGTGTCAGTGAGCTCTGGTTTGCTGACCCATACTACTTAGGCATTTTGCATGCCACATCAAAGCAAGTCTGAAGTAATGTCGCACCATGCCAGTGCCTGATGTTGTGCTCTGGAAGAGAGGTATGCTGTACAGGAAGGACTGAAAAGTTCTCTATCTTTTCAATACCACGGACCATGACGACCCACCCGTAACTCAGATCAAAGGGATTTTAAAAAAAGCATACTACCGAAAATGTAATGTTATGCTCATCCATGCGATTGTACACTGTTTTCAGAAAATGCTTTCAGAAAACATTATGTCATCCTTTGTGAGGATATCTTTGCGTAGATCGCATGTAAGTTGTTGGAAAGCTGAAGGGTTGTGAGATCACAATTCCTGTTGGATATTTCCGTCTCGAATCAGGTGCTCAGGATGAGTTGTCCGTCCCATTTATTCTTGGATATTTGTGCGCTGATAAATGAGGGCAGTTCTTTATATTTCAATCTTAATTTTCAGGAAGACGCTACGCTCTTCCAATCATAACTTGAGATGTGAGTGGTGCCATCACCATCTCTTATCAGAGGACTGGACAGTGTTGCTGCGCAAAATGTAAAGATTATTTTCTTCAGGGTCAGTATCCCATACAACATCAATAGGTGTTCAGTTTCCCTAGTCTTTGCGCTTTCAGTACAGAAACGGTTCCGTTTGATAAAAAGAGAATAAAAAGAGATGAGAAAAACCTTCAGCTGAATAATCTTCACCTACTGTGATGTTATACTGCAATTAAAGGACTTTAATGATCGAATTTAGTTAACTGCCCCTAGAATATTGGTCTGACCTGGATTGAGGAGCTCGATTCCTGGAAACTTCGGCCATTGCTTCCTTCACTGAAGAAGCAGACGCTGTCTTGTCAAGGGAGAGCAGGCGTACACCAATTCAGCAGGAGGAGAATCATATCGCTTGCCAGCTGGAAAGTTTTGTAATTGACCATGAAAGGTGACGAGGTGGCTCAGTCGGTAGCGTATGGCTTGCGGTCCAATTGTGTTACGACGCGGGTTCGAATCCCACTTATCTCAAGTCTAGCTGAGCAATGGTGTGTGTGGTAGAGGCACAACACTTTGCACCTCATCACTTGGATATAAAAAGTGGAAGTCCCTTGTGTGAAAGAATCACAAACCCAGACACATGAAAAGATCCCGAATCGGCATTTCGTTATCGGAAAACTCAATGTGCATAAATCGGTAAAGTGGTCCACCCCAAGTACATACAACTGACCAGCTAGTTGTATACGGGCTATCCAGCTATCTCGTCAGACGGAAAAACGAAGACAAAATAAATAATTAGGCGTGTTATTACCCTATTTACCATTGCACCCTGATTCGGCACCTTGGAATAGGGTGGCGGCCGTATTTAAGCATGTATATATATATATATATATATTATATATTGAAACAAAGGAAGGAAAAACTGACCAGAAACAATTGATAAATAGTGAAAACTTTGACCAAAGAAAATGAGAAAAGAAAACGAAACCAATGGAAGCCCGTGTTCTGTGCTCAAAGATTTCAATATATATATATATGTATCAAATATAATTTTTCATTTATTTTTCATAATCATAATTGATATGTAGGGGAATGGAACCGCTCTTGGCCCTAATTGACCATTGAAGGAGTATGGAAGAGGTGACAGATGGGACAAAATAGGGGTACCAGTGAACTGCAGGTTAATGCTCACAGACACCATTTCGAAAAATGCACAAAATGCCTGATTTGATCCTTATTTGACCTTGAAAGTGACCTTGAGAGGTGAGAGTAACCTTGAATTGCAGAAATGATATTTAGAATCACATTCTCTTACCCCGTAAAATCTCCCACATGGGATTCATAACATTAATCAACCTTTTCAATTTGTAACTGCAGTTGGCCCTTAACCCGGATGGCGGCCATATTGGATTTCACCAATATGGCGGCCCCAAGGGTTATTAGTCTTGGCGCCCATCAAAAATCTAAAGAGTATGGTACAAGGGACCTATGAGCCAAATTTGGTGCTTTGGAAGAATTTAAACCAAACAGCCCAACTAGATGAGAACTTTTTGCGTTTCGATGTTATAAAGGGTGCTATTTGGTGTGTGTTTCGGCGTGTTTTATCGGGGTCATCCCAAGAGACCGACATCCACGAGTCATACGGTCCACGAGACCGACATCCAAAATAGGTCCATGAGTCATACAGCCCATGAGTTATACGGCTCACGAGTCTTACAGCCCATGAGTTCGACACTACGCACAAAAGGCTCACGAGACCGACACTAAGCAAAGAAAGCCCACGAGACCGACACTACACAATAAAGGCTCACGAGACCGACAGTACGCACAAAAGGCTCAGGAGATCGACACAAGGCAAAGAAGGCTCACGAGACCGACACTAGGCAAAGAAAGCCCACGAGACCGACACTAAGCAAAGAAGGCTCACGAGACCGACCGGATGAACAGCGCCATCTACATGTCAATTACCTGTACAGTGTGTTCATGAAGGTGAAAATTACATACTGGCGGGTGCAATATCGTCATGCTATCGAGCGAGAGATTGTAACTATTAAAGTTAACATCACCATCTACATATCAACGATATCAAATAACTATGCATTCTACACGTGTGGCTTTTAGAGGGCAGTTCTGTCACGCTACAGGGAGAGAAATTGTTACCAATTTATCTTTTTTTTTTAAATAAAATTGTCCTCTTCATGGGACCCCCCCCCCCAAAAAAAAAGTATGAAGAAATAATAGAGGACAAGAAAGATGTATGGTTTGATTTCAGATGCCATTGTGCTATTTTTGATAGGCCTTCCCAGTTTCCAGATAGACGGTGGACAGGATGTAAGTTTTTTTTTTCGCCCTTTTCTTTCTTGCTTCTTTATTTAAGTATTCCTTACTATTTAGATAACCTATCCTCCTGCTTATACCTGCCTCCTTGGAGTTCAGTTTGTAATTGTTTTCTGTAACTATAATGTATGACATTTCAAAGGATGAAAACGTTTTGTATCGCAGAGATTCACCTAGATTTGTGGCTTGTATTTGTTAAATCATTCTCCTCAAAACGGTACATTTTTCATGAAATAGAATGGCTGATTTCATGGATTAATGTTCTTTTTTTCTGAATCCTTAACGATTCCTTGATGTTATAGACGATTACATATTATTTCCGCGAATTTATACTAAATCAACAGCTTTGCAGATGACTGTTCCCCTAACATATCATGCAAAGCAAGTGTGCACTGCAACAGTAGCCATTTTGTGAAACATTTTCTTGTAAACTTCAGTGGGGGGGGGGGTGTCCCCCTCTCACGGTGAAAACTTTTCACATTTCGATGATGTAAAGGTGTAATTTGATGCATGTTTTTGCGTGTTTTATCTATTCTGCAGTCCCACTATTTTGAAGGTAGCGATTTATTTTGATGTAGATTATTATTGAACAATTCGCCTTAAATGGTATCCTTTAAATGAACTTCTTGTATTAATTGTTACACTGAATGTCATAAATGCGACCGAGCTCAAGTGCGTGGATCGAGCAGGGGGGGGGGGGGTGGAAGGGGGGAGGTGTTCCCATACCACGATGAGAACTGTTTGCATTTTTGATGCATGTTGTAAATGGTGCAATTTTATGCCTGTTTGCGTGTTTTATTGACTTGAAACAGTCCCACTTGTTTACAGTATGTTTTGATGTAGATTAAATTGAACAATATGCCTATAAAATGTTATCATTTAAATAAACTAATTGTATTAATTCCTGCAATAATTATCATGAACGCTGTATATTAAACAATAAATTCAAACAGAAAAAGGAAGCACACGACAGCGTAGACAAGGAACATTATGTTTTCTCCTCCCACACGAAGGTGATTTTGCATTTTCAGACCTGAAATTCAGCAATCTGGTGCAACATTTTGGTGCAACACTTATTTTTCAGCGCCCCCCCCCCCCCAAAAAAAAAAGGAAATAAATTGGGTTTTTCAGGGAAGTTTTAAAATCACGGAATTTAGCTCTTATTCCGAGTGTGCATCATGTGTGCGTGTATGTACAAAGTCTATATAATAAGGTAGAGCTTAAAGAGAGGGTGTGGGAGGGGGATTCCCCCTCCCACTCGACGGAGCTTTTGTGTTATCAGAATTTAAATAAAGCGATCTGAAGCACACTTTTTGTGGAAAATTCACAAATTGTCATTCCCTCAAGTGTACTAAGTCTGTAGAGGGGACCAAGCAAAAGGAGGGTGGCAAGATACCTCTCCTATATTCGAGGGAGCTTTTATCAGTTTTCAAACTGAAATTTAACAATGTGGTGCACACTTTTGTTGGAATATCTGGAAATTTGTCAATCAGAGCGCTTGAGAAAATAATGTATACATTATCCTACAAGACAGAATACTGTTCAGCTCTGTTACCTCTCTAAAGGCGGGCGTAAGAACGGGTGCACGTCACGAGACCGACGTCCACGAGTCATACAGCCCACAAATCATACAGCTCACAAGAGTCATGGAGCCCGCGAGTCATGCAGCCCACAAGTCACAGCCCATGAGTCCGACACTAAGCAAACAAGGCCCACGAGACTTTACATTACAATTACACATTACGCGCCATGTTGTATCTGTCGAACTCGTGGGCTGTTCCCTACGTAGTGTCGAACTCATGGGCTTTATTTGCCTAGTGTCGAACTCATGGGCTGTATGACTCATGGACCTGTTTTCAATGTCGAACTCGTGGGCTGTGTGATTGGGTGCACGTCACGAGACCGACACCCACGAGTCATACAGCCCACAAGTTATACAGCTCACAAGTCATACAGCCCACCAGTTATACAGCCCACGAGTTCGACACTGAGTAAATAAAGCCCACGAGTTCGACATCAAGTAAAATAAGCCCATGAGTTATACGGCTCACGAGACCGATACTACGCGCAAAAGGCTCATGAGACCGACAGCAAGCAAACAAAGCCCACGAGACCGACACTACACTTTTAAAAAAGGTCCACGAGACCGACGCTACGCATACAAGGCTCACGAGACTGACACTACGCAAAAGAGGTTCACGAGACCGACACTAAGCAAAGAAGGCCCACGAGACCGACAGGATGAACAGCGCCACCTACAGACCAATAAATTGTATAGGGTGTCCTGATAATAGCAGAGGAAGATATGAGAGATGGAAAAGAAGAGTTGCCATCTGTGGCAGGGTGTAACCCCATCAGTTGCCCCCCCCCCCCCCCTTCCCCCTGAAATGATCAGGATCTTTAATTGTGTTTGCATGGGTGTTTGTTTGTGGAAAAAAAAAAAACGAACAAAGTACAGTAAAAGTGTGTAACAGATCTTTCCACAGTAAACCTGCGAGGGTGTTGAATTAGTATTAATTAAAAATAAAAATAACGTAATCGACTATTAAGGTAGCGTAAGGGATTCGGAAAAAATCATCAATCAATCTATCAATCAATCATAGTTTATTTCCAATCAACGAAAATCAAAAACATAGTACAATGTATACATGTCATTAAATGATATTGTTCAAACGCTTGCAAAAGATTCATGTAATATACGAGACAAATTATAGAACAACATATATGTACAATAATAAAGAGGAACACTGTACAAATACTACGAGGGCGAGCGGAAAATAAATTCGATTATGGAAAATAGTGATCCACTAAAAAGCAAAGCTTGTCGGACGTGGATCGCTAGATAAATAATGAGTAAATGATATACTATTCTAGATTAGATGCATCCATGAAAACAGCTATTGTATTTCACGAAAAAAAAATGTACTATTTGCAGGAGAATAACACAAACCACAAATTGAGGTGAATCCCTGCGATATAAAACGTTTTAATCAGTAGCATTACATTATAGTTACAGAGAAAAGTACAAATAGATCTTACTGCAAAACTTCCAAAAAGGAGCGTAGAATATCTAAAATAGAAAAAGGAACTAGTGAATCGGAAAAGAGAAGAGGTAAAAATTAAATCCTGTCCATCTTATAGCTAAAAACTGGGAAAGCCTATTAAAATAGCACGATGGCATTATCAAAGCTCTAAAATTAATCCATACATCGTTCTTGCCCTCTTTTTAATTCATTTGTGGGTTGTTGTTGTTGTTTTTTTTTGTCTCTTTTTTTTTTGGGGGGATGAAGAATACTAATTCGTCTATTTTTTTTTTTGGGGGGGGGGGGGCATGAAGAACACAATTCTATTTTTCTACTTGGAAACAACGTCACTCCCTGACACACTTGCCCACCCCCCCCCCCAGTATGTAGAAATACATGTTTGATGTCGTTCATAATTATGTAGATGGTCACCATCTTTCAATTGATAGCATGACGAAATTACAACCGCCAGTATGTTATTTTTCCGTTCATGGAACACCCTGTACAGGTGATTGACATGTAGATGGCGCTGTTTATCCTGTCGGTCTCGTGGGCCTTCTTTGCCTACTGTCGGTCTCGTGGGCTTTCTTTGCTTAGTGTCGGTCTCGTGAGCCTTTTTAGCTTAGTGTCGGTCTCGTGGGCCGTTTTTGCCCATACTGTCGGTCTCGTGGGCTTTCTTTGTTTAGTGTCGGTCTCATGAGCCTTTATTGCTTAGTGTCGGTCTCGTGGGCTATGTTTGCTTAGTGTCGGTCTCAAGAGCCTTTTGTGCGTAGTGTCGAACTCATGGGCTGTATGACTCCTGAGCCGTATAACTCGTGGGCTCTATGACTCATGGACCTATTATTGATGTCGGTCTCGTGGACCGTATGACTCGTGGGTGTCGGTCTCGTGGGATGCCCCCGTGTGATTCATGGGTGTCGGTCTAGTGGGATGACCCCGCAAGAACGGCATGCAATATACCAAAATTGATACAATCACATTTCTGCTTCCTCCATTTTATTTTCCAAATTTCAGGGGGGGGGGGGGATTGTACAGGCCATCCCCCACCTCCATTGGGGGGGGGGGGATGTATCCCCCATCCCCCATACGCCCATGGTAAATACGTCAGGCAAGCAAGCAGCAACCATAAGGAGTCTGTTTTCAAAGAAGAAATAATTCGTGTGGCAATAAAAATCGGCTAGATTGATTGAACGAATAGCCCGTTTTTGTATTTTGAAAATGTTATCAATGTGTGATTTTGCACAGTTTCCCCAGGCAAGTATACCGTAACTTAGATAGGGTGAAATAAGCGTTGAATATAAGTTTTTCACAATATACTTGGGAAAAATGTTTTAGCTTATTTAAAATCCCAGTATTTCTTGAGAGCATCTTCGATAAATAATTTATGTGATATTTCCATATTCATGGTCAATACATAGACCTAAAAATTTAAACGATTCAACTTGAATCAAACAATCATTATTCATTTTTATGTCCTCAGGCAAGTGGGTAACAGAATTACTAAATAACATATATACAAACGGTTTTGTTTACATTGAGAGACAATTTGTTTGCTTGAATCCACATTTGAACCAACGTTATTCTCTGATCACTACATCTAAATGGGCTTTAGGGTTTCGATGTGAAAAAAAGATATTTGAATCATCGGCAAAAAGAAGAAAAGATAAAACATTAGATGATTTTTTTTTTGAAATCATTTATACAAAGAATAAACAACAGTGGGCTTAAGAGGGATCCTTGAGGGACCCCGCAAGATAGTGTTTTTAAACTTGAACTATAGAGCCGTTGATACTCACAAAATGTTTCCTGTTGGTTAGGTAGCTCCTGAACCAGTCCAAGGCCTTTTCACGTATCCCATAATGCGAGAGTTCATATAACTAACTATCGTGATTGATAGTGTCAAAGGCCTTGGACAGGTCCGGGAATATACCAGCTGTATGTGATGAGTCATCAATAGCGTGGGCTATTCTATCGATAAAAGCAAGCACAGCGTGAGTAGTAGAGTGTGGTTTTTTGTTCTAAATCCAAATTGAGAATCACAAAAAGTATTGCATTCGTTTAAGAACTTAATAACAAGAGAATATATCAAATGTTCGAGAATCTTGGAAATCGCGGTCAAATGAGAAATTGGACGACAATTACTTACTTCTTCTTTATTACCTTTTTTATAAACCGGAACAACTTTAGCAATTTTCATTTGACTGGGTACTACGCCAGTAACAAGGGACAAATTTGATATATGATTATGTTAAAGGAGACAATATTGTGGATATAGTATTTTTCAATAAAAAATTCGTAATGCCATCATTTTCAGCACTCTTTTTTGTTTTTAACTTGTGAACTACGTCCCTCACCTCGTATTCTTGGATGGGAATAAAAAACACCCCCTGAGGATTTGGATCAAGTAGAAAATAATGAAATTCTTTATCTGATGTTACTGGTACATTACTAGCAAGACTGGGGCCTAAATCAACAACAACAACAAAAAAAATCATAAAACGCATAATCAACATGTACCGGATTTTGGATCAAGATACCATGCTGAGATATTTCCTTCACTTGTTCTGATTTATCATTAACTCTGCATGAGAACTTCATTAATCACCTTCATGGGACTCTTGGTATTGGAACTTATCAGAACGTAGCTGCACGCACCAGATCGGGGATCCTGATAGTAATGATCATGTAAGATCAAAACCAATCGTAGACTCAATCGGGACAATCCTATCTGGTCGTATTTGAAAGGGAGACCAGATCGTGACAGATCGTATTGCTTGAAATAGACCGATCGTGACCATGTCGCATCCAAGTGAACCAACACGTATTGACTGGCATAACCTCGTATGCAAACGTGAATTTCAGACGAGTTCAACAAAACTTCCACGATCAGTTACGAATGTCCAATCGTGTCGTTCGCAGTGGATCACACAACAGTGGGAACCCCGATTTAGATGAAACATTTTTGGATGGGTATCCCCCTACCAGGCGAGAGAGATTTTGCATTTTCAGAATTGAAATTCAGCGATCTGGTGCACACTTTGATGAAATATTTGGACAGTTTTCTATCAAAAGCAAGAAATTGTCCCCATTGCGGGAATCATTAGGGGAACAAAATGATATGTTTGCCCCCCCCCCCCTCTAAGATTGAGGCCCCCGTATACGAGGGAGCTTTTGCATTTTAGCTCATCTGAGCCGAAGGCTCAAGTAAGTGAGCTATTGCGATCGCTCTTCGTCCGGCGTTCGCCGTGCTTAAACTTTCAACATTTTCATGTTGTCCTTGATAATAACATATTGGATATCCACTAAACTTGGCAAGTAGCATTCCCAGGGGATAGAATCTCAATGTGTTCAAATTGGCACCATGCTCCCCTTTGGGTCCCTAGGGGACCCAAACCTCCTAAATCAAGAAGGAATATTCATATACTTCTGCAGAATCAGACGTGATAGAGTTTTAAGTCTTTTTTTTTTCAAACTGCCAAAGTGTACTACTTTCTAATATCTTGGTAAAAATTTGTAATGCAATAATTTTACCTCATCTTGATTATTGCAATGAATTGGGGGAACACAAACAGGGTACACATTCACAGTATGCTTAAAAAACGAGCTTTACTTTTAATAAGCAATAGTCATTATATTAACAAGTTCACCACTCTTTGTGCAATTTCGGATGCTTTCAATTTTTGATCCGGTCAAACTGAATGTTTTGTTGTTTATGTATGTTTATACATGTTCCCGATGAATTCCTCACTCCATTCATATCCAATTCGGGAACGCTATAATTTTCGTAAACCTTTGACTTATTCAACTCTAAGCGGATTGCAATCTATATATTTTACAGGTGTCAAGAAATGTAATTCTATTGATGGTGACCTTAAATCTACCACTACATTTTCTAGGTGTAAAGTTCTATATAAACAGAGTGTATTTAGACAGAAGGTATCCATGACTGACTAGACTTCCTTTCTTCCACTACCTTTCTTTTTCTCATCTCTATTTCTTCGTACACTTAAGATGGATGTGTGAGTGTGTGTGTGTGTGAGTGTGTCTGCCAAAAAAAACAAACAAACAAATAAGCTAAGGTATGTCTTTGTGTTTGACGACAGATGATTTAAGAACGTGTTATTTCAATTTGGACTAATCTTCTGTATGTATCATTCAATGTCAAGTGTTGGTTGATTATTTGACAAAATAATATGCTTGCCCCTCCAGTGTTTTATGGGGGGGGGGGGGGAGTAACTACCCCCTGCGCCCCCAGGATCGACGCCCCTATAAGGGAGGGAGTTACCCCCTCCAACATGAGGGAGATTTTGCAATATCAGACCTTTACTTTAGAGATCTAGGTGCACACATTTGTGTGTGTGTGTGTGTGTGTGTGTGTGTGTGTGTGTGTGTGTGTGTGAAATATTGCTTCTGTCACAAAAGTAAGAAACATTAAATTGTATTTACGAAAATGTGCTGTGAAGGGGGATAGGTCCTTTCTCACGCAAGGGAGGCCTGGAATTTAGAGATATGGTGCACACTTTTGGTGAGATATTCGAGTTTTGTTTTTGTGAAAAGCGTAAGTATTCTATAGTAAAATATAAACTAGAATTAGAAGAATGGGGGGGGGGGAGTGACTGTGCCCACTCCCACACGAGGAAGATATGCTTTTTCAGATCTGAAATTCGGAGATCTGGTGCTCACTTTTGGTGAAATTTTTGGATTATTTTCCTGTCAAAAAAACTATAAATAAATATTCACATATATTATGAATGACTAAATCGCGGTATCTCAGTACCAAATATATGGAAGTTGACGGGGGGAGGTGACTTTGTGGGAGAGGATAGTCCTCTTGCACACGACGGACTTTTTGCATTTTTATAATTGAAATAGAACGATCTGATGCACACTTTTGCGCCATGTTCGGAAAATTGTCAATCACCAAAGTATGCCAGATCTAATTCTAAGGATAGGACCCGAGTGAGGAAAGGGTAAATTTAAAGAGGATGAGGGAACATTTGAGTTTATTAGAATTGAAGTGACAGATTTGATGCACACTTTGTGATGAAATATTCTGCATTTGCCCAACTTTCCGAAGTGTATTAAGTATATAATAGGCGACGAAATGGGGAAGTGTGTGGAAAGGGGTATCACCCTCCGACGCAAGGAAAATTTCGCATTTTGACAATATTGAAATTCGAGGACCAGGTGCATAATATGGGTTAAATATTTGGACAGGTTTCAATCAAAAAGCAGGAAAATCTTCCTCATTTCGGGAAATATTGGGGACAAAATGACATGTTTGCCCCCTGTATAGCCCTACTAGGATCGACACCCCTGCATACGAGGGAGCTTATGTGTTTATTCAAATCAAAATGAGAATATCTCGTAAACACGTTCATGATGGAATCTGGGAAAATTCCAATCCCAAAAGTGAGTACTAATTAAATCTGTGGAGGTGGAAGAACCCCATAGTTTATCTCCTCCCACCCACCAGAAGAAACGTTTGAATTTTTTTGACTGAATGAAAGACCTGCATGGTGCACACTTTAGATGAAATATTTGGAAATCTAAAAGTGTATGAAGTACAAAGGTCAGAATGAGGAGGGTATGGAAGGGGGTAGGACTGTTCCCCTCTCACGCGAGGGAGGTTTTGTATTTTCAAAATTGAAATTCTGCCATCTTGGGGTAATATATTTAGACAGTTTTCTATTTTAAAAAAAAAGAGAGAAAATTTCCACATCTCCGGAATAACGAGGAGGAGCAAAATAATATGTTTGCCCCCAATACTTTTATGGGAGGGAACCATCCCCTCCCCCCATCGACGCCTCTGCATTATTATGAGGAAACTTTTGTAAGTGAAATATCTGCTGCACACTTTTAATAAAACATCAGGAAATACATCAATCTCAAAAGTGTCGAAAGGGACCCAGTGGGGAAGCTTTTGTATGATTGCAATTCAACGATCTGGTGCATAAGAATTTTTGGCGGTATTTATTTTGGACAATTTCCAATCAAGAAAGTTCGAGATGTATTTTTTTTCCTCATCTCGGGAATTGTTTGGTTGTTTGCCCCCAACATTTCCATGAGGGCACGGCAAATGGCCCTTTGCACACCCTCCACTCCCCCCGTAGGATCGACGCCCCTGATCATCGCTGTGTATGCCCATAGATGCATCCTGACTGAGTCATCAAGGTCATCATCGTTTGCTCAATGATTCAGGAAATGGAGGGGGTCAGTTATGGCGGTATCCATTTTGTTGTTGTTCGTTTTGGTTTTTTGTTTTTTTTTTCCTACGTAATTTGCAGATGGTCCCACGTAGCGCGCGTCATAGCATATATACCTGTAGGGCTATGTCACTTGACGTTGTCAACGTTATATGCCAAATACTGGAGGATAATGGTAGACATAATTCAAATACTTACACAATTTATTTCGAAATTTGACCAGACGTAGTCAAGAATAATGCAGTCTGCCAGTTCCGAATCGAAGTATTAATCAAATTCAAAGCTTCGTTGACATTACTCACGGTAAGATGCAACGGCGTAGCCAGGATTTGATCTTAGGGGGGGGGGGCGGTTAGTCTGCGAGGGAGCGAAGCGACCGAGCCCGAGCGAGCGGAGCGAGCGAGGGGGGGGGGGGAGGGTGTGGGAGGGGGTGTCCCCCCTCCGACGGTAAGAACTTTTTGCATTTTGATGTTGCAAATGGTGCAATTTGATGCATGTTTTTGCGCGTTTTATTGACGTGAAACAGTCCCACTTGTTTAAGGTAGCAGTATATTTTAGTGTAGATTATTATTACCTCCCACGGTAAGAACTTTTTGCATTTTGATGTTGCAAATGGTGCAATTTGATGCATGTTTTTGCTCGTTTTATCGACGTGAAACAGTCCCACTTGTTTAAGGTAGCAGTATATTTTGATGTAGATTATTATTGAACAATTTGCCTATAGAATTGTACAATTTAAATACACTTCTTGTGTTAATTCTTTTCACTGAATATCATGAACGCGACTGAACCCGAGCGAGCGGAGCGAGCGAGGGGGGAGGGGAGGGTGTGGGTGTCCCCCCTCCCACCGTAAGAACTTTTTGCATTTTGATGTTGCAAATGGTGCAATTTGATGCATGTTTTTGCGCGTTTTATCGACGAGAAACAGTCCCACTTGTTTAAGGTAGCAGTATATTTTGATGTAGATTATTATTGAACAATTTGCCCATAAAATGGTACAATTTGAATACACTTCTTGTGTTAATTCTTTTCACTAAATATCATGAACGCGACTGAACCCGAGCGAGCGGAGCGAGCGGAGGGGGAGGGGAGGGTGTGGGAGGGGGGTGTCCCCCTCCCACGGTGAGAACTTTTTGCATTTTGAGGTTGCAAATGGTGCAATTTGATGCATGTTTTTGCGTGTTTTAACGAGTTGAAACAGTCCCACTTGTTTAAGGTTGCAGTATATTTTAGTGTAGATTATTATTGAACAATTTGCCTATAAAATGGTATATCATTTAAATAATCTTCTTGTATTAATTCTTACACTGAATATCATGAACGCTGTCTGCAGTTCAGCAATCAAACAGAAAAAGCATGCACAAGAGGGTGTAGATAGGGGCATATCCCCTCCCACACGAAGGTGATTTTGCGTTTTCAGACCTGAAATTCAGCGATCTGGTGCAAATTTTTGGTGCAATACTTTTTCATCGAAGTGTTAAAATCACGGAATTTAGCTCTTATTCCGAATGTGCACCATCTGTGTGTATGTATGAAGTCTAGTGAGGTAGAGCTTAGGGGAAGGGGGATTCCCCCTCCCGCTCGCGGAGCTTTTGCGTTTTCAGAATTGAAATAAAGCGATCTGGGTATAGCCACAGTCTACTTCTATGCATGGCGGAAGGGGGGGGGAGGGGCGGGCGAGCAGGGAGAAGGCGTGGGCGAGTGTTATCTCCACCTTTCCCTTCCGATGGAGCTTTTGCCTGAAATTGAGATATCTCGTATACGCATATTTGATGGAATCAACATTTGGGAAATCACAAAAAAAAAAGAAAAAAAAAACTGATGGGGGGGGGGCTGAGGGAGGAAAGGGTCGATTAAAAGGGGAAATTCCCCTTATACATGAGGGAACCTTGAGTTTTCGGAATATAAGTGATAAGTCTTGTGCACTCAGAATTATTCATATATTTTTTTTTTTTGGTAAATCTAAAAAGTGTACTAAGCTAGGGAAAGAGGCACAGAGGGGGAGGGTTTAGGAGGGGGATACCGCCTCCCAAGCACGAGAGATTTTGCATATTTTGAATTGAAATTCAACGATCTGGTGCACACTTTGAGTGAAATATAAAAAAAAAAATATCTTATTTGATGAAAGGTTGCAAATAGTAGAGCAGATAAGCCCTCAAAATCACGTGAATTGTGCAAAATTTGACTAAAGCATGAAACTTTCACCAGTGTTAGTACATACCATAAGATTTATTTTAAGATCGGGAGGTAAGTCTGATTTGACCTCTGATGACCTCCAGAGGTCAATGTACTTTAGATATCAGAAAATCGATGTTTTTAGACATTTGCAAATGATATATGTGGTTATGTTGCACTAAACATGCATTTATACCACAGAGAAATCATTTCCAGATTCAACAGAGCACTGACAGGTTTTTACCTTTGACCTCTGATGACCTCCAGAGGTCAATGAACTTTAAATATCAAAATATCGATGTTTTTAGACATTTGTGAATGATATATGTGGTTATGATTCACTAAACATGCATCTATACTTCAGGGAAACCATTTTCTGATTCCACAGAGCATTGACAGGTTTTAACCTTTGACCTCTGATGACCTTTGGAGGTCAATGACCTCAAAATATTATATTGATCTGTGATGTCATTGGTTAATGGTAACCATTGTTAAGATGTACAAAACAAGCATATCTGTCTTACAATGAAATTGTCTTCATATTCTAAAGAGCAGACAGGTTTCTACCTTTGACCTCTGATGACCTTGAGAGGTCAATGACCTCAGAATATCAGAATATTGAAGTATGACATCATTGGTGAAGGTCAAACATGGTAAGGATGTACAAAACAAGCATACCTGTGTACAATGACATCGTCTTCATATTCCAAGGCACACAGACGAGTTTCTGCCTTTGACCTCTGATGATCTCGAGAGGTCAATGACCTCAAAGTATCAGAATAGTTTGGCATCATCAATGGTAAACATGATGATGTTTTAGAGAGCACTCGTAGGCCCTGTTTATTAACGAGCCATTACCGTTCACCTATGAAAATCACACAAGGTCACACAAGGTCAAATACCTCGAATGAAATGTGAGGATGTTAATATTGATATTGCGATAGTTAATAGTTAATAATTGTTTATAATGTAGGGCTTACAAACCATGCATTTCTGTTACCAAAAAAAGTGGCTACTCATTCCGCAGAACTTTTCAGGTAATTATCTAAGTCGGGTATGTGCACAGAGCAAGGGGTGTCGATCTGTTTTCACGTGGGGGGGGGGACTTGGAAAATATGTAAAAGCATAAGTTCATGGTGCAAAGGAATGAAGCGGAGGGGGAGGGGGAGGATGTGGGTGGGGGATTGGATTTTTGCAGGTTTAGACCTGAAATCAGTGATTCAGTGTAGCTCTTGTTTAATGTGTAATCACTTACACGGAAGTTGATGGGGTGTGGGCGCATCTCACCTACCCTCCTCCCAAAGACGATTTTTTTTTTTTTTTTTTTTAAAGAATCTGATGCATACGTTTTGGGGAATATTTGGAAAATTATGGATCACCAAGGTGTACCAAGTCTATATGGATGGGAACCCAGGAAGCGCAGCGTTGGCGAGGGTAGGGTATTCCACTCCCATTCGACAGAGCTCTTGTATTTTGAGAAATGAGATTCAACGACCTGGCACACGGGCACTTTTGAAGGAATACCTCGAAATTTGTATCAAAAAGGTGTAGTAAGTCAGCCATCTATGGAGGAAGACCAATCGACAGTAGGATGTGGGTGGAGGTACCCCCTCCCACATTATGGAGCTTTTGCATTCTTTTGTTTGCAATTCAATGATCTCGTGCCACTCTTGGTTGAATTACCATTTTGAAAAAAAAAAAAGTCCATACCCAAATATGTAGCCATAATCAATGCATGGAGGAGAGGTTGATACAGCGAGAGGAGGGTATGAAAGGGGCTGTCCCCCAATCCTTCCTATGCGAGGGAGCCTTTGCAGTAAGAATAGAAATGTAAAAAAAAAAAAAATCTAGTATACACATTTATGATGGAATATTTGGGAAATTATCAGTAAAAGGAGTGTACCAAATCTAAGGGTAGAAACTGAGGAGGGATTGTTTTAATTGAAAGATACACTACCCCCTCCAACAAGAGGGATTTTCTTTAATATGTCTGAACTGAAATTAAAGATCTAGTACATACTTTGTGATGATATAGAACAAAAATGGGACAAAAGCACTGAGCGTATATGGAAGGGGACATAACGAAAGATAGTGTGGGGGAGGGGCTATGCAAAGGAGATTCTACCTTTTAATCTGGTGCATACTATAGCTAAAATGTTCAGTGACAATTCATTTTCTGTCAAAAAAGTGAAGAAAAAAAATCTCAATCTCAGGAAATACTTGGAGGCAAAGTTTTATGTCCCCACCATTCCCCCTCCCATATTTTCTCGGGAGGCGGGCCAAATGCCTCTTGCCCTCCAAAATGAACAATCGTGCATATATAGGAAAGCCTTTTCATCTTTGGAATTCAAATAAAAATATCTCTTAAAAACATTTTTCATAGAATAAGGGAAAATATCATTCCCCAAAGTATGTTATATCTGTGGAAGGAACCAAGCAGGGAGAAGGAGTCTATCGAAAGGAGATATCCCCTCTCACAGAAGGGAGATTTTGCATTTCAGAATTAAATTTTAACAATCCGATGCACACTTAAAGTGAAAAACTTGAGCAGTTTTCTGTCTAAAAAGCAAAAAACAAAAAACAACAACAAAACATAGTCCACATCTCAGAATTTAATGGGGTGGGGGTCAACTATCCCTGCCACCACCCCCACCCCTCCTCCAAACTAATGCCCCGGTATGTGCATGTGTTTTATTCCACTTGTTGAAATATTGTTCAGTGGTCGCTTTCCCAGTCAAGTAAATTGTTTATCAATAAGGTGATTTCCTTCACCTGTATACCTTAAGATGATGTAGGCCTGGTATTTGCCTTGCACGTTATTACATCTATTTCTTTTTTAGTATTCTCGTTTATATTTTGATGTGAAAGTTGTTTACTTTGCCACGATTTTATTTGTACATAGAAAAAATAATCCAAGACTGAAAATGAAACTGATACACTATTTAATGATTGACATGACGCACATATTGTGTATTTCTATAGCAATAAAAGTGAGCAATTCAAAAGGCGTGTACTCATTTCACATGAACATTAGCGATGATCCTCTGACCTCTGGAGGATATTGAAAGATATGCATCAAAATGTAAGAATATTGATGTCTGGTCTCATTGGTTTGTAATGGCCTGCTGCTTATGAAATAATAATCATATTAAAAAAAAATGCATTTTGTGTGTGTGTGTGTGTGTCCAAAATTGTATGCAGAGTATTCCACACACAGTTCAATTTTGACTTCCATCTAGGACAATGAGCGGTTACTTTTTTCTCAACTACACTGTAATATCAAAATCTATTGAAAAAACACGGTGGCGGCTGGGTCTAAGACATTATCATTCCTTTTCGTTGGAGATCCATGCGGGATGGTCAAAACAAACATAAAAAAATAGATATCTCAGACCTAATTGTTATAACAAAGCATCATATCCTCATATACCCAACCCAACCCTCTATGCCCAGACAATGTAAACCACCCCATGGACTTACTTGGAGCTTTAGAATATCCTTTGTCAACAGAGAGAGACATCCAAACCTTTGCAGTGCCGACTAAGATCTGCCATGGAACTGATTGGTTTTGGCTCTGCATCATTGACAGCAGATCTCGTTTCCTATTCTCCTTCTTCTTCTTCTTCTTCTTCTTCTTCTTCTTCTTCATTATACTGTGTAATCTTGTAATATTCTGCCATGGAGCCTTTTCTTAATTGGTTAAAGAAGGTATCCAAAGAGCTATATGAAGCAAAAAAACAACAAACAAATGCAAAAACAAAAAGAGAGACACATGTATCTTTAATAACAGAGCTGAATATTGAGTATCTCTCTCCTGAAGTGTTTCAAAGAGATACAAGAGACAGTGGCCGAGAGTAGCCGCCACCTTTTTTGGGAGTAGGCCTACTTTGTGTTCTTGCAAATGATGCCTGACATTTTTGGTCATTTGCCCTTTTTGAAGAATGCAGCAATAGAGCCACAACTTCCTGCGGAGTGGATATTGTGGGGTTCTTGATGCAGAACATCATCGCTGAATTTGCATGAGCTGTACTTTTATACAGGGATTGCCATTGTAGTTTTGTTTTGTTTTGCTTTGTTTTGTTTTTCAAGTGTGGCTGTAACACTGCTTGTTTTGCATATGATGGTCATTGCAGCTAAAGAGTGCATATCTTCTCTGGATCATTCCAAACTTCATGATGTTTCACCTGGGTGAATGGATCCCAGATGATGCATGCATATTCCAGGACAGTCCCGAGCGGCATGGAGTAGCAAAACACCTGAACTTTATGATACTCGTATCTTCGTCTGGAGAGAGTCTTTGGTTGAAGTATAACCTTTTTAAGCTGCTGTGGCGATTTGATTCCAGCTGAGCCTCCTATTGGAACTCCAAAATATTTTGCACAATCCGCTTTCTCCATGGTTTGCCATGAATGCTTATCTATTCCCTGGGTAGGTCTCGGATGGCAATAGCTAGTTGCAATGCACAGGATTGCTTCATGTGGAATGCATGTTGGGCCTCACAGTATGTCGAAGTTTTCAAGATGGTCCATGATGTCGCAGCTGTGGACTGTATACTCCAGGACCATGAGTCATTCATCGCAGTCATACTGTAACAACCCACCAGCTTTACACTGGCCAATATAGGCCCACCAGCTGGTAACTATGCAAATATTGCCCATGAGCTTGACACTTAGGCAAACCAGTCCCATAATGAGTCCGACAAATGGGGGAAAAGATCTATGAGACTTACACTGAATAGATTAAACACTCTGTATATCAGTCTTGTGGGCCTTGTTTTCCTCGAGTGTCGAGATAATGGCCATATTTGCTAGTCTACATAACTAACCCAAACATAACAGTTGTATTTGAGGTCACTGCCATCACTCAAGAAACTTAAGCTTTATTTCTGAAGTAATTGACCTCTCACATTTCAGAGACCTGTTACTATAAACCAATGCTCTGTGGAATATGCATACATACTTTGATCAAAACATCAATGCGTGATTTGTACATGATTAAGCATTTACGATTACACCAATGAAGCCAAACATCAATACAGGTAAGCCTACACAATGTGACCTCAGTGACCTCTCATTGTCCTGAGAGGTCAAAGTTGGATATAATGCACAGGCTAATGACCAATGTTCCATGGAATGACAAGATTCTTCTATTATAGCATAAATGATTGTACATCGGGTATTACAAAGTTGACCATTGACTACACATAGAATATCAATATTCTGATATTTTGAGGTCATTGACCTGTCACCTTCCTCAGAGGTCAAAGGTAGAGACACGTGAGTAATTTCTCTTGCTCTGTGGAATAGGAAAACAATTCAATTGTAATACAAATGAATATAACATCTAAATCATGTTTGTCATCAACCAATTGCACCAAATATCAATGTTCTGACATTTTGAGGTCATTGGCTTCATCATATGTCATCTGAGGTCATCAGAGGTCAAAGGTAAAAATCTGACTCGAAAGGCTCTGTGGAACATTGCGGCAATTCCTCTTACAAAAATTAGTTTTTAGTACATAATTATCGTGTTTCAGTTATGAGTGACGCATTAAAATATCAATTTTCTGACATTTTGAGGTCATTGACCTCTGAAGGTCATCAGAGGTCAAAGATAGAAACCTGTCAGGGCTCTGTGGAATATAAAGAAAATTTCACAGTGACAAAATTAAGTTTTAGTACATCATTACTGTGTTTTATCATTAACCAATGATGCCAAATATCAATTTTCTGACATTTTGAGGTCATTGACCTCTGGAGGTCATCAGAGGTCAAAGGTAGAAACCTGTCAAGGCTCTGTGGAACATAAAGACAATTTCACTGTGACAAATATTAAGTTTTAGTACATCATTACTGTGTTTATCACTAACCAATGACGCAAAATATCAATATTCTTAGATTTTGAGGTCATTGACCTCTAGAGGTCATCAGAGGTCAATTCAGACTTACCTCCCGATCTTAAAATTAATCTTATAGTATGTACTAACAATGGTGAAAGTTTCATGCTTTAGTCAAATTTTGCACAATTCTTCGGCTTATCTGCTCTACTAAAAGGAGACCCGCTTCATGTGCATGCATACAGTATACACGCATTTTTTTTTCCGCCTCCCAAATCCCCGGTCCAAATCTTAGGGGGGGGGGGGGGCGACCGCCCCCATCGCCCCCCCCCCCCCCCCTGGCTATGCCAGTGGTAAGATGATAATGGGATATGACAAATATTTCATACTGTATATCAAATGAAAGAACTAAGGGAACATAAAAAAAACATGAGATCGATATGAAAGCGAATCGCATGCCTCGTAAACTGTGACGTAGAAAGACTATAGTGATATACAGAATAGTAACATAAGATTATAAAGGGTAGCATGAAGAGTGTGTTAAGGAATTTTATTTCATACTAAAACATTTATCTTCCTGTAAACTTGAGTTGTTTCTTTAACACAGATTTTTGTTTCATATCGCTCCATCAAGGAGGTGCTATAGGCGAGCTTCATGTCATTTTCCTATCAGATAACATTGTGTTTTGTGGTTTTCAGTAATTAGTACTTCGGGTTCCCGATTGGTCGTTACCTTTGCCTTAACAAAGTGTTACGAAATTATTTAGGGGTAAAATTTTCCTGGAAAATGTCCATTTTTATATAACATGATTTCAAAAAAAAAGTATCCCTGTGATGAAAAGTGGAAATAAAGTTGCCACAGAGAATAAAAGTAACTTAGAATAAAGTAATTTTTTTTTTTTTTTTTTTTGGTTAAAGAGTCTGGGCAGGAATTTGGAAAAAGAAGGATACTAGCGCAATGATCTTTTTTTCACTTTCTCAAAATATATAGATGTAAAGGAGTCCAGCTGTTTGTATTTTCTCTTTTTTTTTTTTTTTGTTCAAGTCATGTAGACTTTGATACTTTATTCCGTCAATATGATTCCAGTTTTGTTACAGTGTATGACAGGGTGTTAAGAAGACACTTCGAACGTCAAAATATATTCTATGGAGAATAATTCAGTAGGTGAGTATTGAATATATAGACTAAATAGCCGCAAATACTTATTTCACTTCCATGGAAATCCAATATCCCCGTAAGGACATGGGCCAGCATAATCCTCCAAATATACCTGACTTCTTTTACCTAATTTAGCATTGTTTAGTAAGGAGTTGAGTAAAGTACATGTACCTGTAAAAGGCCTTTAATGTACCATACCTGCCGCTTATTATTTTCCCGATTACTCTATTTATCAAACATATTCCATTCCTTTTCTAAATATCTTTTTCATACATAGAAGTAATACAAAGTCAATTCAGCGAACTATTTGATGAAGCTGTAAATTAAAGACGAACAGGGAGCTCTATTATCACCTGTACACCAAGTACCATAATATCAAATATTGTGGCAATATGCCTATTGTTGGATTTTGTAGGTTAGTTGGCTACTTCTATAAAAATAATCATTTATAACAATGACTACTGTCGTTGAAGTATATGTTGATGATATTACGCGCATTGCATTCAACTGAAAGATTCAATATGTTAGGAAACAATACTTAAGACTGATAATTATGTGGAACTTTGTTGGCTTTGACAATGGCGCAGACATGACACACCGCAGCGATAAAATAAACATAAGAAATTGCGCCCCTTCCGACATACTGTCGATGTGACTAAGTTATTCATAAATTGGTTACTATTATGATCTACGGTGCATTTTGTTTTACCTGTTGTTGTGAACAAGCATTTATGAAAGTATTAACATACACATATAACTCAATTATCAATTTAGATACACTCATATGTACTATTCCATGGTTTCGGTACAGTCATCGACAGCAATTTGTAGGAATCAGATTTTATAAAGAAAATCGATCAAATGCGCTCAGGAGTTTGCATTGACGACCTGTTAACCCTATAAAGCCCAAGCTATTTTGACCCTTCCCACGCCCAAGGGGGGGGGGGGGCACATTGTGCCCCCCCCCCCCCCTGTATAACTTTGTTATTGTTTAATGTTTCATCGTCATACTTGGCACATAAGTAGAGCATCTCATACTCTACATGACTGCACATTTGATTTTTCTCAAGGTCACCCATAGAGGGAGCTATTCACCAAAATATGAAGAAATACATAGGAAATATGCTTTTAAAAAATGCTTTTTCTGTATAACTTCTTTATCCCAAGTGTATGTGTTTAATGATGGATCAATCATTTTCATATTTCCCACAAAATCCTGATGTGCAAGTCGAAGCTCGTTATTTGTTATGGTTGAAATTTCTCAGGGTCACCACATGGGGCGCTATTAATAACAGCATAAAGATATACATTATGAGACCTGTGATGCATTGTTTTGGATAGGTATATGCGTAGTTATCACATTTCATATTTCCATAATATTGGATTTTTAAGTTTGCAGATTGATAATGTGATAAAGAGATGATATTAGAGTTATAACTTGGGTGAAGGAATCAAAATCACGCAGAATAGAATGGCAATCTTTGGAAAATACTGTTGTTTTCAATTATCTCTATTATTTCTATTGTTTTATGCCATTGTCACATGAAAACAAAGGAAATAATAGGAAAAACATTTCAGGGCCATAATTACTTCACATTTTGCTTCTTCAGCAAATTTCAGCCAAGAAACGCCCATTACATACACAATATATTGTTAATTGGAATTTGAACAGAAAAATACGCAAAATCTGACTGATATGGTTGTCATTTATGGTTGCCATGGCAACCAGCAATATCAGATATAGCTAAATTATATATCAAAATGTTTGGAATAAGATTTTAGGGAAAGTCACAAAATTTGGTTGAAATTGGATTAAGGGCGAAGGAGTGGCGAATGAAATCTGGTAGGGGGCACAATGTGCCCCCCCCCCCCCCCTGGGCTTTATAGGGTTAATCGATCGACACCTTCCTTTCACGACGTGTTTGCAGGACTGTGATATTACTGAGTCTAAAGTTCAAAGTTCACTTTACTCAACAACCCATATTCTGGCTATCGGGGTCCAATTGTGACCGTGCACCTCAAAACGAACATAAAGTCGCACACACTGATTTTGCGTGAGGACTGAAAATAAGTGAAATGGGTCAACCTCGCCGAACTTGACTTTTTCATATTTTCTGAAAGAGCGGGTCTTCTTTTACATTTTGCTAAAATTTGGTATCATAAAACGGGCAGGAAAGTGTGTTTTCTTTAGCAGTTTATCTCGAACATTTTTAGTAGAATAGTGTGATTAGGTGTGTCTTTAGAATCCCTTTTTTATTTCTGAAAAACCGTGTCCACACTCTTCACTTTCAACTCTAATAACTTTGGAAAGGATAGTGCTACTGCTTTGAAATTTGGCATTAATTATAGACAGAATGTGTTAATGAGGCATGCTTGATTTTAGTTTAATTTGATAATCCCTTCATTGTTGTTACTCTGGTGGTTTACTTCCTGTTTTTTGTCCCATTCATCGCACAGCCAGCACGGTTTGGTAAAGATTAAGCGCTTGAATAGACACTGTACTTCAGAGCCTCTTTTCTCAGTTCACACTTTTCCTGAGTTTGTGCATTCTTTCCAATATTTAGATAGGTTAGGAGAGTCCATTTGATTTGATTTATACATCATTTTAAAGCTTAAAGTCTGCTCTTTCAGAATATGGTCTTAACTAAAAATTCATGTCTGGCGACTTTTTGTTTGTTTTGAGGTGCAGGGTCACAATTAAAAGTCATATTTCACATTATTACTTCAATAAATCAAACAGAGTTGCAAGTAACTTTAAGTTTATACAAAACAACTATGATAAGGTAAATAGGAGTGAAGTGCGATTGATGAAAATAAAAAAGAAGAATGTACAGAAATACACGGTTTGATAATAGTGAACAAAACAGGAAGGAAAATATGAAGAGAGATGAGAGAGAGAGAGAGAGAGAGGATTAACAAAAAGTATGGTGTAATAGGGAACAGTGAGAAGGACACAAAGCTGATGACAAATTCCTTGGACATATTAACAATAAAAGAAATACGAGTGACATATCATTGATAAAAACAAAAAAAAAGATTAAAAAACGTTAAAAAAAGTACAGAAATATATTCAGACAATAGGTGAACAAAGAATGAAGGAAATATATGGGCATGCGAGAGCAAGAAGAGAAAGGAAGAGAAAGAGGGGAGAGTGGGAAGACAAGTTCCGCAGATTACTCAATATATAGAAAGCACGGCCTGTAAAAAGACATAAACAAGTAACTAAGAGAAGGTCGAAATATACTCATGTAGGCCTACATCAGAGCTACCAAGTCTCACGCATTGTGAGTGAGACTCAAGCATTTAGGGTCTGTCTCACGATCTCACGCATGGCACCCATTTTTCTCACGCATTGGGAGCATAGCTTAAAGGATTAAAGTAAGAGTTGTAATTGAAGGCATATTTTCCTTTTGTCTTTCAAAATAAGTTAAAAATAGTCACGAAAGTATGCACCAGTTTGCACCATTAAGAGCTAAAAATTGAAAAAGCTCCCCACCGTGGGAGGGCAGACACCCCCCTCCCACACCCTCCCCTCCCTCAGATGCTACCCACCTACGCCGAGATGCCGAGTCATGAAAATCTCACTCATGAATTTTTTTTTTAACTTGACATCTATGCTACATATGTCATTATCAATTGTAAAACTTGGTTAAACTAGAAAGAACTGCCCTCTTTTCACAATTAGATAATTGATCCACCTTCATTTTTGGTATTTCCTGTGATATCTTATTAAAGGGGCCCTGAAATCCAAATGCATGTTGATCTGTGTTAATTTATGATACCCTCAACATCACTTTTGCGGTGAAACGAATATCTAGAAACATTCCATATATTTTTAATGATTTTTTTCTTCTATTTTTCTTCAGATTACTTGGGAACGCCCACAAAAAATCCTTCCAAACCAATCAATATTCATATTCTTGAGATGACATCATCTGTCAATCATTGCTAAAGTGCTGAAATGTTCAACAAAAGACATTGGAATGCACCTTCCCCTCGACTCAGCATAACTTGCAAGTTCCCTCGCCATGTCTTTTGTTAGTCACATTGATATGACAGAAACATGCAAGTTATGCTGAGTCAAGGTGGAAGGTGCATTCCAATGTCTTTTGTTGAACATTTCAGCACTTTAGCAATGATTGACATATGATGTCATCTCAAGAATATGAATATTGATTGGTTTGGAAGGATTTTTTGTGGGCGTTCCCAAGTAATCTGAAGAAAAATAGAAGAAAAAATCATTAAAAATATATGGAATGTTTCTAGATATTCGTTTCACTGCAAAAGTGATGTTGAGGGTATCATAAATCAACACAGATCAACATGCATTTGGATTTCAGGGCCCCTTTAAGTATTTCTTTTGCTGTTCATTGAAGAGGCTGCAATGAAAAGGTAATGAAATTCATCGCCAATATCATTCTTATTGCAGTGGGTACAAAATCTTTAATTTCCAGGAATGTGATTATATTATCTTCCAGAAACAATTGGCAATTTGGGATTAACACTACGGAATTTTCATAAAAAAATTATCTGAGAATCATTTAAGTGTTGGGAGTATTTATCAAAATAAACTCCTGCTTGATAATTCGAGAGTTCTAAAATAGAGAATGAAAATTCTTCTACATCACTACCCCCACTTTTGCTTGAAACTGCAATTCAATCTGGAGGTAAATAAATTTGCGCTTCTGCAAGAGTGAAATTTGATACAGGAATGTGATAGAATACTGTGAGACAATTTTTTTTCTTTTTATGTCAAGGTGTTATTTTCCGATATTTGTAATTAATTTAGGTGGTTTTCACGTAGGAAAACTTTTTGTTTTGGAGTTTGCATTACTATAGTGTTTCAATGTGTCAATTTCCGATATTCATGATCAATTTACATTGTTTTCACATTCAAAAACATTGTGACTTGGAGTTTGCATTAAGTATTATTTCGGGATGTCATTTTCCGATATTTGTAATCGATATAGGAGGTTTTCACATAGGATAGCGTTGTGTTTTTGAGTTTGCGTTGAGTTTGCATTAATTAGTACTTCGGGGTGTCATTTCCCGATATTTGTAATCGATATAGGTTGTTTTCGCATAGAATAGCGTTGTGTTTTTGAGTTTGCGTTGAGTTTGCATTAATTAGTATTTCGGGGTGTCATTTCCCGATACTTGTAATCGATATAGGTTGTTTTCGCATAGGATAGCGTTGTGTTTTGGAGTTTGCGTCGAGTTTGCATCAATTAGTATTTCGGCATTTATGATCGATCATCAATATCCGTATTTCTGGACATCATTTCTGCTTTACATTTTCTGAATTTTGAAAGCGAAATATATTCAAAACGATATCTATTTGGTCAAGAAATATGAATTTAATGATATTTTCATAAAATGTGTTTTTTTTTTTCAAGTTAGTGTTGACTGTTGAGCAGTTGCGCTAGTCATTCTTCGATAGAATGGATTTACTTGATCGATACTAGTTTTTGTTTCGAGAGGACTAACGTGAGAGTGGCCTCGGAAGAGCCAGGTCCAGGTACTGTAATTCACCCTAATTTTCACCGCTAATGGTTTGTATTAGTTTGCATTAATTAGTATTTTGCATTAGTTTGCATTGATTAGTAGTTTGTATTGAGTTTGCATTGAGTTTGTATTAGTTTGCATTGAGTTTGCATTAGTTTGCATTAGTTTGCATTAGTTTGTATTAGTTTGCATTAGTTTGCGTCAATTAGTAGGACCGGTTCTAACGGTACTTATAAATCAAATGACACACAGTCGATCCTTAGTTTAGTTGTAACGTTAGGCCGTTTGTGTTTAATACTCTTAACAGTTAGACTACTGAACATTTTAATTTGTTAAGTTAGAGTGGTTCTCTAGGTCTAGGGCCTAATTAAAGGGGCCCTGAAATTCAAATGCATGTTGATTTGTGTTGATTTAAAATACCCTCAAGTTCTCAACATCACTTTATTGGTGAAACGAATATTCTAACGTTATAAACATTCCATTTATTTTTAACGACTTTTTCTTTTTTATTCTTCAGATTAGACTCTTAGAGTTCTACTTGGCAACGCCCACAAAAAAAAAAAAACAACACACACACATTTCAAACTTACATGTTAGTTCTAACTGGCTAACACTGTAACAGCTAGATCTACTTTAAAACATTTCTAATCAATATTATTCTAGAGATGACCTCATCTGTCAGTCATTGGTAAAGACTAAAGTATTGACATATTTAACAAAATACATTAGATTTAGAATAACAGTTACACCTTCCCTCGCCATGTTTTTTTGTTAGTCCCAATGATATTATATGATAGAAACATGCAACTTCTAATCTAAGTAAAAGTTATGCTGAGTCGAAAGGAAGGTGCATTCCAAATGTCTTTTGTTAAACATTTCTCATTTTCTGTACTTCAGCAATGATTGACAGATGATGTCATCTCAAGAATATTTATATCAGAATAATACTTAGACTGGATCTAGTTCTAACTGTTAACGTTAACGTTAAAACTATTGATTAACATGTTAGTTTTGAAGGATTTTTTTTTGTGGGCGTTCCCAAGTAATCTCAAGAAAAATAGAAGAAAAAAATGTTAAAAAGTAGTAGGCCTAAGCTAGAGCCTATGGAATGTTTCTTAGAACCCCCCTTGTAACAATGGAGATATTTGTTTCACGGCAAAAGTGATGTTTTCAAATAAAATTGGATTTCAGGGCCCCTTTATCGTTAGTAATAATAGTATTAATATTTAGAGGTTTCTAGTAAAAGTACGTACTCGTAGGCCTTACGTTAGAATCTAACGTTAGGCCTAATGACAAGTAATGTTATGTGGAAATCACTAAGTAGTATATACACCTAAAAGTAAAACGTGTAGCCTAGGCCTAGGTATAGGCCCTAATCTAAAATAATTTTTTATCTTAACTTGTTAACGTTAAATGTTAGACTAGAAATATGCCTAACGTAGGGCCTAGCCCAACAGTTGAGTAGAGGTTCTACTTTCTAGAAAACTACTTCTAGGCCTACTCTAACTTGTTAGAACTAGTTAGAATCTAGATAGAACTTACAGAACTCAGACGCGACAGAAGCTGTGTCTCTGTGAACTGATGTTGTCTCTTCACATGTGATAATCCAGTTACAAAAATCCAATCTTAAAATCCGTGAAAAATTGACGAACCAAAGAATTGGTAGAAAACCGAAAACTAGTTTCTAATCCATATAAACGCTGTGAAGAGTTAACGTTAGAGTAGGAGCCCTAACGTTAGGTTAGATGAAAACAAATTCGTCCAGCAGCCGGTTGTAACTTGTTAGGCCGACGCCGGGCCGGCCGGCCCAGGGCCGGCAGGCCCTGTGCTCAGTTTCGTTCAATCGGTGATCGCATCCGCATCATCAGTAGATGCTTGACCCGGGCTAGGGCCCACAATGCACCAGCCAACTTTCCAGACATCCGGTCACACCTGCATTCAGGTGGAGAATCGGATTCAATCCGATTATGCGCTTTCTGTAGAAACAACCCGGTTCTGCGTTAGCGCACTGTTTGATTACGCGCTTGCAAATGCTAGGTCTACCGGATTCTCTGTAGAAACACGCTGAAAGTTCTTTTGTGATGTCATAGTAACAAGCACATATGCACGCACCATGGCATTACTACAGAATGCGCGATGCGCAGAGAAGACAACGCAGGCAACGTCACTTAGCAACAACTACGCACTTAACTCTTGATGACAGCTCAACTTCGGTAATCTTTGTATCAATGCTAACGGTGATCAGCAGTATCATCAACAGCGCCCTCTACACCACCGGGCCTATGCCCCTTTAAGTATGTAAGTTAATGGAAAACTTAAATACCAAAGAGTGTCATTAACTACTCCGATATCACGCATTACATCGTGTTTTCTCTGCCACACCGATGCTGACCGTCTTCGGTAACTGAGGAGCAGTTGAATCTTGTTATCATGGTATCCGTAGAATTCAGAGAAAAAAAAAAGAAATAAAGCCGATCTTCGAGGAATTTTGTCATTTTATGTGAGCAAAGAGGTTGAGATCTTCGCATGCGTAGGTGAGGGTCGTAATCAAATACCGGAGTGTGCGCACGGAGCTCTTGGGTTGTAATTACAGCCCGCGGGGGCGTGCAGGAGCGCGCATTGAGGGCATATTTGCGCGTGTAATCATCATTTTGGCTTCTAACAACGCGTCTGATTGGATGGAAGAACAATTAGATGGGAGGGACCTAAGATAATTACAGGGGACTTAATCATACCTTATTTACGTCCTTAGAATACCGATTTTGCCCATGATAAAGGGCCTATTAACTTCACCATAGGCGTCACCAGGGGGGGGGGGGGGTGCGTTGGGTGCGAACGCCCCCCCCCCCTTTCAGATCCTTTTAAAAATAAAAAATAAAAAATAAAAAAAATAGAAAAAAAAAATTCTGTCTGCGAGCAACCTTAACGCCGGACGCTATATAATTATTCTTTTCTATTTTTATGTTTTTTATATTTGCTCCAGGGGAAAAAAAAGTCGTCTGCAAAAACAATTCGCACCCCTGGTTCTGGCAGCACTGATTTTATACATAATAGTATTCTATACAGTGTACTATTTATCGACCGTACTGTACATCCGTACGGTACGGAGCACGTACACGTTTGCATGTACGTGTGCTAAGTATGTAGGGTCTATGTACGTTTACTTCTGACCAATCCATATTGCCAGCCCAAGAGCGAGCCTTAGCCTCATTATAAAAAAAAAAAAAAATGGAGGGGCAAGGATATCATTTTGCCCACCCCCCCCCCATAATTCCAAAGACGAGAAGATTTTCTTACCTTTTTTTTTGACAGAAAAAAAAAGTTACCACCATAAAAATATTGGAGGGGCTAGCATATTATAATGTTGCCCCCACCCAAAAAAAATAATAATAATAATAATGATATTCCCGAAATGAGAAGATTTTCTTGCTTTTGAAAGAAAACAAAAATTTGCCCCCATAAAAATATTGGAAGGCAAGCGCACCATTTGCCCCACCCCACATAATCATAATTCCCGCGATGAAAAGATTTTCTTGCTTTTTTGTTAGAAATCTGTCCAATTATTTCACCCAAAAGCAGTGGCGTAACTACGGAGGGGGGGGGGGGGGGGGGGGGAGGGGGGAGGGCGCAAGGGGGGGGGCGCCCCCCCCCCCCCCCCCCAATCCGCTGGTTAAAAAAAAGACTTACCAAAATGGTAATTCAAGGGTTAGTAAACTGCTTTTGTATGAAAGGGTGATCAAGAAATAAGATATTTTTCTATGATTTCTTTCAACCATAATTTAATAGGTATATAATGTGAAACATTGTTCAAAAGCCCGGAGCCGACAAAAGATTGTGATTCAGCGTGATTCCTGGTTGGCATTCTGCATATAAGCAGGATGTGCGCAGTGTACTCAGAACATCCGAACGGCAAAAAGAGTCGCTACAATGTTGCGCAATGTGATGTAGAATGTTCACCTTTGTACCTTACGCTTCGTTCTATCAAAGATAGATCATTGATTTTGCAGTGTTGCTTTACATACTAGTCTATATAAAAATGTCTTGCATTGCCAATAAAAAGACTTGACCTGGGCTAATTCCTAACTTTTCCATGTATATAATACACACACACAAACAAACACGCACAATTAGGGGATGCTCTAAAGTGCAGATTTTGGACATCCTTCCCCCGCTTGGTCACTTCGACGCCACCTCGCTGATCATACCTCCCCCAGTCATGAACATAAACGACACCCTGGGCTACCAGTGGCGGATCCAGGGAGAGGGGCGCATCGGGCGTCCCCCCCCCCCTCCTTAATTTCCAAAGCGAAAAGAAATAACTTCAAACGGCAGTTTTTGGACTGTAAAATGTCAAAATTTTCAATGAGCTCGCTCGCTCCGCTCGCTCGCATTTAGTCGTAATGCCATTCTCCTGAAGTTGCTGCAAGTAATTGCCGGTAGTTGCGCCCGGTGCGCCCCCCCCCCCTTAATGTCCAAAGTGAAAAAATACAGCTACAAACGGCAGTTTGGGGACTGTAAAATGTCAAAATTTTCAAGCTCGCTCGCTCGCATTTAAATTCTCCTGATGTTGCTGCCAGTAATTGCCAGCAGTTGTGCTCGGTGCGCCCCCCCCCCCCTTAATTTCCAAAGCGAAAATATATAGCTACAAACGGCAGTTTTTTTTTTTACTGTAAAATGTCAAAATTTTCAAGCTCGCTCTCTTTGCTCGCTCGCATTGAATCGTTATGCAATTCACCTGATGTTGCTGCCAGTAATTGCCAGCAGTTCCGCCCGGTGCGCCCCCCCCCCCCCCTTAATTTCCAAAGCGAAAATATATGGCTTAGAACGGCAGTTTTGGGATTGTAAAATGTAACATTTTCAAGCTCGCTCGTTCGCTCGCTCGCATGTAATCGTTATGCTCTCCTGATATTGCTGCCAGTAATTGCCGGCAGTTGCGCCCGATGCGCCCCCTTAAATTCCAAAGCGAAAAAATATAGCTACAAACGGCAGTTTGGTTTTTTTTTTTTACTGTAAAATGTCAAAATTTTCAAGCTTACTCGCTTCGCTCGCTCGCATTTAATTGTTATGCAATTCTCCTGATGTTGCTGCAAGTAATTGCCGGCAGTTGCGCCCGGTGCCACCCCCCTTTATTTCCAAAGCAAAAAAAAAATATGGCTATACAAACGACAGTTTTTTGACTGTAAAATGTCAAAATTTTCAAGCTCGCTCGCTCCGCTCGCTCGCATGAAGTCGTTATGCCATTCTCCTGATATTGCTGCCAGTAATTTGTCGTTTCACACCGACATTCCATAATCCATTTATAGGAGGACAACCCCCTCCCCACAACCTCCCCCTTGCTCGTTCCGCTTGCTCGGGCTCGGTCGCGTTCATGACATCAGTGTAAGAATTATTACTAGAAGTTTATTTAAGTTATACCATTTATAGGCAAATTGTTCAATAACAATTTACTTCAAAATGTACTGCTACCTTAAACAAGTCGCAAAAGCCTGCATCAAATTGCACCATTTACAACATCAAAATGCAAAAAGTTCTCACCGTGAGAGGAGGGGGGGGGAGGGGATAACAGGCACTTCCACACCCTCCCCCCGCCCTTGCTCGCTCCCTCGCATACTAACACCCCCCCCCCCCCCACATGCCCAAGATGCCTCGGAAATCCTATAGCTATACGCCGGTGCCCTTTCCCCGCCTGGTTTCCCTAAAAAAAATAGTAGAAGTCTAGGGATTGAGAGCTTCCTATATTCCAAATGTCTGTCCAAAAAATCTCGTTACATTTAGTGTCAAAACGCACCCCCTTGAAAAAAAAAGCTGGTGAACGCCCTGTTCACGACTTAATCACGAAGTTAATTACAGACTTAATCACGACCTCAGAATACCAACCCAGGTAATGAATGTGAAAGACTTATTAGTGGAGCTCATGGCCTTACGCAGAAATGAGCTATAAATGGAGGCGCAAGAATAAATGTTTATTTGAGGAACACTCAAACGAGGGTAGGGTATATAGAGGGAATCATTATCGGTCGGTCGGTATTACAGGTCTTTTTCAATGTTGCGCGTCAGTTTACCTGTTTAAAGCCCAAACAAATTTCTGGTACGCCTGCAAAAGTTGTCAAATTTCGCTCCCAAATGTGAACGTATGCTTAGGAAATGTGCAAGATAACGATGTTATGACAAGATATTCGATGTTTAACGACGAAAATGGGAAATATTAACCAAAAAGGTTCAGTCTCAGTACTTACCCGACGGGGTCAAGCTAAACTCGGCTTCGCTTTGACGGCGGGATGAGTTATGGTGTCCCTCTGATTGTAAGGGTGTGGGGGTACCACGTATCGTCACCCTAAGGATCTGTAGCTTGTTTATTCTAGAAATACAATACAAATCCGCCTAATTCTTACCTCAAAATATGCCATAAATACTGCAGTTTTGAATGTCGTGACCGTCTCGTTGATTATGAATCTCCCGTTTTAAAATAGCGCAATTTTAGTGCGTGCGTTCCGTTTTCTTCGCGCAGCTAAAAAGGGAACCTTGCGATCGGCACCCCCTCCCCTCCATAGGATACACGTGAAGTTCACAGCATAGGTAATACACGTGAATTTCACAGGCCATAGGTAATACACGTGAATTTCACAGCCATGCGTCGTTACTGAGCGGATGTGTATTTTTAGCTTGGTTTGTTTGAGTTTGATTTTCGTTTTGTTCGTTTTTATTGTTTTTATAGCTAATGACACTTAATCCCGCGCGTACTTTTTCGTTCTATACGCAAACAGCCATGATACGCAGGGTGCCGATGGGAAGGTGCCCTGCCGATAGGTGGTGCCCCAACCATACAGTGTTGTCCTATGGGAGCGGCCTGTGTAAACTAGCGCTTCGTGTTCTGGCTACTCGCAATAATAGCCGGGTTCACACGTACAAAATAGCGGGATGACGATCGCGATGCACATCCCGAGTTTTTTTGCGAGCGTCTACACGTACCAAATTAGCGGGATAGCGATCGCGATCGGTATCCCGCTAATTGGGCGAGCGTCCACACGTACCGAATTATCCCGCTAATTGCCGATAGAGATACTGCAAGCCTGCAAACTGGGTCACACAGCGCCCTTCTCTATCACTGCTTGCGCGCGCACTTACCTTTGTCTATTGTCTTTTACGCGTCAGTGGTGTGGTTCGCGCGCTGTTGTTGTTCTGCTCCAAAGAGGTGAAGGACCTCTTCGCAGAGGCCTCGCTGTTGCGATGTGCGCATTGCATGATGGGACATAAAAACTCGAGATTCTAATCCCGACCGTTCACACGTACCAGCGCGGGGCCAATTATCCCGCTAATTGACGAACCAGCGCAAGATTTCTTGGGATTAGCATCGCGATGCTTATCCCGCTAATTTTCGGGTTTTTTCTGTCCACACGTGCAAAAAACTCGGGATGACGATCGCGATGCAAATCTCGAGATTTGTATCCCGCTAATTGGTGTACGTGTGAACCCGGCTATTGGTCCGAGTTGTTACAACGCCGCGCATCAAAAACCTCTTTTGCGCGCATGCAAAATTAGTGTGCGCCTATCAAGCACCTCTAAAACAATCAAGCGCTTGATAAACAACAAAAACTCCAAAGACCGCGCGTCTCAGCAACTGAGGACCGCGCGCTGTCATTTTTGTTTTGTTTGTACAGGATTACGTTAGCACGCACTTTCCTGTCCATTCAGTTAGGCCTCATTTGGTATTATGCAGTGGCCAGTAGAATGTGGCGATCACTTACTGCGTGTGAATTGTCTGAAGTAGGGTCGAATTTTTCCCGAGACCGAGTTAGTCTGGAGCCTTCTGGAATAAAAGTCGGTTTTCCTACTATTATCATTTTTCTCAAAATACTCCAAACTGACTCATCATTCCGGCAAACCGCGTCAGCCGCAGGTAAGTTTCTTAGTGGACTCTTTCGATATATTGCAAGCAAAAATGAAAGGGCATAGACGGGTTCTCAAGCACTTACCGAAACTTAGTTTTCACTTTAAATTTTTGAGTAGCTAGTTTTCAAATTTGTAATACAGTTATACACGTCCGCAGGGAAGTGCGGGACTGCGTTAAAGGTGCATGGTCCCCGTGTTTTAGTCAAATGCGTACGCGGGCGCACGGCGCAAGTTTCCTAGGTTAGAGACCTACGCTATCGACTTCTCTTTGGCGCTTACGCTTTGGCCCACTTTCCCGAGTCCGAAGAAGTCCGATTCACTGTGGTCAGTGGTCCGATCACAGTTCGGCTCATGATTCGGCTGAGGGGGATGACAGCTTTAGCAAAGTTCTTTTGTGATGTCATAATAACAAGCACCTATGCACGCACCCTGGCATGACTACAGACTGCGCGATGCGCAGAGAAGACAACAAAGGCAACGTTACTTAGCAACACCTACGCACTTTACTTTTGATGACAGCTCTACTTTAGTAGGGCAGATATGTAGCAAAAATTGGTCGAAATGCTCACATCCGGCGGAAAGTATGAAATTTTGCATATAGGGGTATTTTGGGGCGCTGATTTCAAAAATTGCCGGATCCAAGAGATCTGACCACGGGGTCGGCCGCCATTTTGAATTCCAATATGGCTGCCATCACAAAACAAATTTAAAGATCCCTATCTTGAGTTTTGAATGACTTGTGGCACCAAAATTTGCTTCACAAGAGCGTTTTGACATATTGAATGTGATGAAAGATTCATTTGAAGTGTCTGACAAACATCAAATGGCCGCCATTTTGAATTCCAATATGGTCGTCTCGACGAAATTTTCAAAATCCCTGTCTCGAGTTCTAAGTGGTGAGTGACGCTGACATTACGTGCAAAGAAGTATTTTAACATACGTAGCTAAAAAATGGACAAATGCGATGCGTCTGACAAATGCAATGCCCGCTATTTTGAATTCCAATATGGCTGCGAAGACAAAAATCACGACTAACATTCACGGGCAAGCCAAAAAGTGCAGCAAAAATGAAGCATAACGCACCTTTCACTGACGTCACAATGTAAATACAGCAGCGCGCACTCAATCAGTTACAAACGCGCACTCAATCAGATAGCCTAAATTCGCAAACCCGAGAAAGAGATTTTCAACACTCCAACATGGAAACTACGAAGGAAAATTCAAATTGACTGCCATGCAGATGTCAGACGAATCGAATAAGTCTGTTATTGAAGTCATCATATCACCACGCTTTTATGTATCAAATTTCAGTGGCTTATGTCATTCAGAACTGAAGATAGGGATCTTTGACGGCGGCCATATTGGAATTCAAATGGCGGCTGACCCCGTGGTCAGATCTCTTGGATCCGGCATTTTTGAAATCAGCGCCCCAAATACCCCTGTATGCAAAATTTCATATTTTCCGCCGGATGTGAGCAACTTTTTCACATATCTGCCCCACTACTTCGGTAATCTTCGTATCAATGCTAACAGTGATCGCCAGTATCATCAACAGCGCCATCTACACTACCGGGACTATGCCCCTTTAACAATAATCTGACATGCGCAGGGAAGCCCGCTAAGGACAATCTGCCATGCGCACGAATTACGCAACAGGTATCAAGAACACATGTTTGTTTAGTTAATCCTACTGGACGTCCCAGCCAGGCTTTTCATAGCTTATGACGATCCACACAAAATATATAACATATTCCATGTACAAACTATGTGCATGTCTGTGTATAATGTAGGCCTATGAATGCATTTTGCAAATATATCAAAATAATATCTCATCAAAATCAAAATCTTAATATTTCATCAAAATAAAAATAGATCCGATCAAATCATAATCAAAATAAAATTACCCAGCTTTGGATTACCTTCTTGATTATCAGCTTCCATTTCTTTTATAAGGACTTGCTTTCTTCCTGTGATCTCTGTGCCATTAGGTAGTACATATGACGCTTCGCAAGTGTAATTTCCTTCACGGGGCACGGTACTTCTGATCGTTAGAATGTACGTTTCATCTTCTTGAACCGAAGACTCAGGAGTAAGGTCCTGATGCAGCCATTCTAGTGTCGCCCTGCCGTCGGGGTAGAATCCCGACAAAATGCACGTGATATTAGTTTCTGTTTCTGCAGAGAATGATAAATTGCAGATTTCGTCCTGGCCAATGGCGTTGCATTCCGTAATCTGAGGAAACGGTTTGGATGGTGTCACTGAAGAAGAAACGATAGCAAGTAAAGAAATGTGTACGATTTATCCTAATGGCATCTACATGCATGTATCCAAAAAGAAACTCAATGCATAAGGTTATAAAGTAGATTAAATCCGGGTCGGCATCTTATGACTACACTTTTATGGATTGTCTTAAATTCCAGAGGTTATTATGTTGTCCCGAGGGGCACCGTAGGCAATCAAATATCTATGTAAATCGACAAATGCTAGTATACTTGTATACGAATATAGATATTTAAGTATGTGTGCGTGCGTGTTTCTTTCGGTATACAGTTAACTGATTGTCACGTGTTGGAAAAAAATCATACCAGAGACGTCGAGACAAGACACGATATCCAACACTGCTGTCTGGTTTATCCTGTCCACGTCACACGTGTAGATCCCTTCATCCGCGATGGAAACAGACATGATCACCAGAGTCATTGTTTCGACATCCAGTTGGACATGGCCGGAGGTGTAGCCTTCATGGTATGTGACTTCTTGTTTAAAGTAGCTTAAGACCTTTTTCCGGTCCATTCCTTCGTTTTCTTGGTAAAAAAAATACAAGTTCCTCATACCACCCGTGAAGGTGCATGGTATGCGTGCTTGTTGACCAGCTTGTCCTGTAATTCTGGTTCCCTCACAAGATAACACCGCAGCGGGAAGTAGAGTAATGAGCAAGACGACGGCACATATATCTGCAATTCACAGTAAGAAATTGGTTAATGTACTATGCATAATACTACACATACAAGTAGGGCCTATATAAGGTGCGTTTGTAATGCTGTCGATATATTTCGTACAATCTCCATTGCATTCATTCATTCATTTCATTAATTCAATTTTTCCATTTCCAACAGAAATCAAATAAGTATTCCACAAAAATACCTGCAAAGAAGCCTACAATGATTACATCACTAACATCATGAGTCCAAATGCCACCCACAACCCAAAGCACTTCTGGTCCTTTATTAACATCAAGCGGTGCGACACCACAGGCATTGCCCCACTCAATGGGCAAGATGGCATAACCTAATCTGATAGTCAAAAGAAAGCCGACATGTTGAATGACCAATTCGTATCAGTGTTTAATCATGATGAGGATCCATCTTGCATGGAAGACAAAGGCCCCAGTCCTTATCCAGCAATGAAGAACATTGTGGTCTCAGAAAGTGGTGTGTTTAAACTCCTCTCTAATCTTCAGGTCCACAAGGCAGCTGGTCCCGACGACATCCCAGTGAGATTGTTGAAAGATCTTGCAGCAGAACTTACTCCAGTATTTACACTGTTCTTTCAGACATCCTTGGATGAGGGTGAAGTTCCTGATGATTGGAGGAAAGCCAATGTTGTGTCCATCTATAAGAAAGGTGAAAGAAATCATCCAGGTAACTACAGACCAATCTCCTTAGCATCTATCTCTTGTTAAATACTGGAACACATCGTATGCAGCTTCATCATGGACCACCTTGACAGCCGCAATGTCCTGCATGATGCAAAACATGGCTTCCGCAAGAAACGATCATGTGAAATCCAACTCATCCTTGCTGGTCAAGATCTGGCCAAAGGAATTGATGCTCGGGAACAAACGATGTCATCATTCTTCATTTCTCCAAAGCATTTGACAAAGTCCCACACCAAAGACTGCTATACAAATCGCAGTTTTTTGGAATCCGGGGCTTGTTGGACGACAGGATAGCCGCCTTCCTGCAGGACCGCACTCAGCAGATGATCCTTGAGGGACTATCCTCGAAAATCGCTGACGTTACATCTGGGGTTCCACAAGGCAGTGTCCTTGGACCACTGATGTTTCTTCTTTACAGCAATGATTTGCCAGAGTACTTGACTTCTGATACGAGAGTATACGTCTGTTCGCGGATGACTGCATGCTGTATCGCAAAATCATCTCAGAACAAGATTCTTCTGCCCTGCAGCAGGACCTAAATGCTTTGCAGCAGTGGGAACAGGATTGAATTATGAAGTTTAATCCCCAAAAGTGTCAGGTTGTCACTGTAACCAACAAACAGAAGCCTATCACTCAGCCCTACTGCCTCCATGGGCAGACACTTTCGAGGGCAGATACTGCAAAGTACCTTGGAGTCTACCTAACCAAAAACCTCAGCTGAAACCATCATGTTCATACCTTAAGCAAGAAAGAGCAAACTCAACATCAGCTTTCCCCAGAAGGAACATCAACGCCTGCCCAAGGAAAACAAAAATCCTGTGTTACACAACTCTGTTACGCCCTATCCTGGAATATGCCTGTACTGTCTGGGACCCCTCTACACAGGAGAACGTCACCAAACTAGAGAAATTCCAGCGACGTTTCGCACGTTTTGTCCCTAGCGATTATCGATGGACAAGTGTAGTGTTACGCCAATGATTCACCAGCTGTATTGGCAAACACTTCAAGATCGCAGAGCCCAGCTGAAGGCGGTAATGATGTACAGGGTCATGAACTCCCTAGTGGACATCCCACGGACTTATACAGTACCTGCACCATCTCCGTACTTGCATCGTGGACATACCCTGAAACTTGTCCCTCACACAAGAACATTATATTACAAATCATCATTCTTCCCAGATGCCATCCGATTTCGGAACAGCCTTCCTCTGGATGCTGTCAACTGCACCTCTCTAGATTCATTCAAAAAGAGGGTGCAGGACATACAACTGCGTTAACAGCAAGGGATGTTTTTAGCTGCACATAGTGATTTTGTAGACATTTTAATGACACTGAATATGCCTGCACCACACCTGCCCACACACTATACGCTAATACATATTTAGTGGATTGTACTACATGGAAGAAGAAGAAGGAAATTGAAAACATAAATTATCTCACAATACATAATAAAAGATAAGTTTACAAAATATTCAATTTATACTGAAAGGCTGGAAATGGAGAGGAATGCTGAAGCAATAGCTGTAAAGGGTCCATTCCCCTCACATGTAATGCAACAAATTATATGATTGATACACTGTTATACATAAAAAGCGGAAATGCAAAGAGGAACTATAGCTGTGGAAACCTAACTAACCCGAAACAGAGACCTTGGACAAATCCCTACGGTAAGTCGTCATGCAGGAAGAGAAAAGAAAGAGAGGGAGTGTGTGTTTGTGTGTGTGTGTGTGTGTGTTAGGGAGAGAGAGATAAACTTATTACGTGGTGTGAAGAGAAAGATAAAAGAAAGGAGACTATAACAAGACGAGAATTAATGGATTGCTGGAACCGCTCAGCAGTGATTCCTAGATTTTAACAAAAAATAAAGTTGAATTTTCCAGTTCTTTGCAACCACTGAAGGATCAGCACAATCTTTACGATTTGATGATGTTCACACAAACATTAATTTGGTGATGAGACTCAGATAAATTCTGCTAAATGATGAGGATTTTTCTTCAAGTTATTCTTAAAAGAACCTTAACTTGGGAGAGAGAGATAAACTTATTACGTGGTGTGAAGAGAAAGATAAAAGAAAGGAGACTATAACAAGACGAGAATTAATGGATTGCTGGAACCGCTCAGCAGTGATTCCTAGATTTTAACAAAAAATAAAGTTGGATTTTCCAGTTCTTTGCAACCACTGAAGGATCAGCACAATCTTTATGATTTGATGATGTTCACACAAACATTAATTTGGTGATGAGACTCAGATAAATTCTGCTAAATGATGAGGATTTTTCTTCAAGTTATTCTTAAAAGACCCTTAACTTGGGGACGCGTTTAAACTATTATAGAGGTTATTCCAATAATTAGATCAGTAGGTCCATCTAATGAAGATTGTGTAAAAATAATCCTAGTTAAAGGCAAAGGAAATTCATCAGAGTGACGAGTCAGGTATTTATGGAAGGAGCGGTTTCTTGCAAGCATGCTTGTGAAAACAGACGGTAATAAATTATTAGTGAGTTTGTTCATAAATTGGCCAAGATGATAAAGATTTGTTTTCGGAAAACAAGACATCGGTGTGAGATCTCCAAGATACGTGGCAAATCATTCAGAGGGCTTTTTTTTTGGAGACGGGACAGTCTGTCGAGATAAGTTGGATGAGTGTTCCTATGATACCATAATTAAAATAATGTATTATTAAAGCCGAATATAACATTAAAAGGGTGGTAGTGGTAAAATAATAAAGGTTTTCCCGGTCAATTTCATACTTTTGTCATTCAAGTTCCTGTTCCGTGCATTCAATTTCACGCATTGCACGCTCGCAGCACTGAATCAGCAATCAAATTAAAAATCCGGTCATTCGAATTCACTATCTTAGCATTCAAATTCACTATCGGAGCATTCAAGTTCACTGTCGGAGCTTTCAAATTCACTATCGGAGCATTCAAATCTAAGAGATGAACACGCATTTCAGCAATGAGCATTCAAATTCATGCTAAGCTGTTGACGGAATCTCGTCAGTCATTCAAATTCGTGAATAGGCAACCATATCCCAAATAGTTCCATTCAGTTTAAAAGAAGGCTGGAATTTAGTTAGTTTAGGGCCGTGTATATGTGTGTCTTTTTCATTTAGCTCTGAATACATCGGGATTTATGATGCATATTATTTATTTTGCAGTAGAGGTCCACCTGTTCGTTGACAAATATGAACTCGGGTTTCACAAAAAGGAATATACAGGCACATGTAACTTTGATAGGGCGTAAAATGGAGGTCCCATGTGTGATAGAGTCACAACTCATCGTTAAATTGATCGCACAAAGTAGAAACTTGATCGCCTGAAAATGAAATCGAACGCTCCACACAAGCTTATCCTGACTATCACATGACTATCGCGTGAATTTGAACACACGAGTAGGAAATGCATTTAGAAATTGAACGCCCAATCAAGAATTTGATTTCACGAAAACGAAGTAGAACGTCCATAAATGAAATTGATCGCTCGGATTCTGAATATGAACCCCCGAATATTTCCGCGTGAATGCACGTTATATGAATTTGAATGACCAAAGTATGAACTAAACCGGGAAAACCTATATTACTTAATTAATAACACCAATGTTTTGAGATATTGTGTGACAAACCAGCATTTACACATACTAACTTCGCGATTGTTAAAATTGCGACATTTCTGCAGTTTGTGTTTAAACTCTCTATACTTCGCCTCAGACACTGTGAAGTTAAAAAAAAAAATCGCACTCCGGCTAGCGAATTTTCTGGCGATGTTTTGAGGGCGTTTGGGTGTTGTTGCTACGCAACTTGCACTTAAATTTCGCGATTTAAAAAAAATGCGATTTTTTTTTTTCAAGCAAGTATAAATACCCATTTTTATCCCCTTATTATCAACAACACTTGACGTAACTTCATAAACAACTATGTTATCTATTTTCATATTATTGTGGAGACTATTCAAAGTATTACTACATAACATACGTGTACATTTAATTTTGAGATGGTTTAAAGAAAACCTGTTTGATCTTAGCCTACATAACATTTTGTTAAGTTCTGAGTTTAGCGTATCCACCATGATGTGAGGATCTGAATGGGAAAGAAATTCCTTTTTGAGTCATCAGGAAACAGTACAAAAGATAAAATATTCAGGAGCATTCAGAAGCAAATGTACAGAATGAACAAAAAAGAGTTCATAATAAACTAGCCTGGGGAACACCACAGTTAACAGATTGGTTGCCGGTGTTCTGACCAGATAACATAACGTAGGCTAGTGTTTGCGAACCGGGAGGTTACTCCTGAACCACTCAAAGGCCTTACCACGAACAGACAAATACCAAAGTGACATCATTTAATAAAGTAATACTTTATGATCAATGGTATCGCAGGCCTTGGAGAAGACCAGGTAGACACCCAATGTGTGATGAGCCCTTTCATCAACAGCTTTGGCTCTAGTACTTGTTTCAATAAAAACCGCTAAAACCAACTTGTGAATCAGAAATAGTATCATAACAATATAAGAAATTTAAGGAGTCTTGAATAGACAATTTTTTAGCAGTTTAGAAAACGATGGCAACAAAGGAATTGGTCTATAATTACAGTATCTTCTTTATTACCGTTCTTAAATACTGGAATGCTATAGCAATTTTTATTCGTGACGGTCCTAAAGACATAAGTTAAAGGTTCAACAATATTCCAATTTATATTTTTCAAAATAACATTATCAATGCAATTAGATCCAGAATTTCTTTTACTTTCCACTTCGTAATGATACCTTTTACCTCAAAACTCATAATCAGATTTTTTTTTTATGAATAAATTAGAATTTGGTGAATGAAAAGTCATAAAATTTCTCTTGACATGTGGGAATATTTTGGCGAAATCATGTCCAATCTGAGAAAAATTAAGGTTAAATGCATCAGCTATCAGCACAGGGTCTGTTGTTTCCTAATCATCAAATTCAACTGTTGTTATACAAAATGTACCATTATCTTTGTATTTATTATGATCCAAATCTTACTCATGTCATGGTTAAAAAAGAGATATCTGATCCGCGTAATATTTTTTTTTCTCATAGCGGAGTATTCTTGTAAGAATAATTTTTATACGAAGTAGGCCTGTGTTTATGATGAGATTTTCTGTGCGTTATGTATTTTTTCGATTTACAGACCATAAAAGAGATTTCACTATTTATGGTAATATAGGATGCTTTTTATTATCACGTTTCACTTCAATCAAAGGAACATAATCATTCATCTAAATGAGAATTTAAAATTGTCATAAAAACATCAAACAATAGATAAGTACGTGAGCAACGGCGTAAATCCGTACTGAGGAGTGGGGGAGGGGGGGGGGGGATGGTCACCATCACCACGATCACAAGCCCATAACCGGACCGGCGCAGCCTTGGGGGGGGGGGGGGGAAGCTTTATGTTCCCTCCCCCCCCCCCCCCCACACACACACACACTTTACAGAGATCGGATGTCTACTCTTTTGCATGAAATATAAAGTGGGAGGAGAGTGGCAGCAAAAATATGAAGACTTTTTGTTCTTGTTGTTGCTTTTTTTTTGCTTGTCAGATGACTTGCGGCGGAAAATAAGTTTGTTTTTGAAATATCTGTGAGAGGGAGCGGAGCGACCGAACGGGGGGAGGGTGTGTATGGGGGGGGGGTGTTATCCCTCTCCCACACGAGGAAGATTTTGCAAAATTTTTTCTGAAATTCAGCGATCTGGTGCACACTTTTGGTGATTTTTTTTTTCTTAAAAAAAATAGAAAATTAAATATTCACGATATATTATTGAATGACTAAATCGTGGTATTTCAGCTCTTGCTCCGCCTGTGCGACATCACTGCGAAGGCCTACTACATAGTGGGGCCTATCACCGGCGTAGACAGGATTTGATCATAGGGGGAGCGGTTATGAGATCGTGAGGGAGCGAAGCAAGCGAGGGGGGGGGGGGGTATGGTAGGGGGTTTCCCCCTCCCACGGTGAAATCTTTTTACATTGAACATTTTGACATTTTACTGTCCCAAAACTGCCGTTTGTAGCTATTTTCTTCGCTTTGGAAGCTAAGGGGGGGGGGGCACACCGGCGCAACTGCTGTCAATCACTGGCAGCAACATCAGGAGAATGGCATAGCGATTAAATGCGAGCGAGCGGAGCGAGCGAGCTTGAAAATTTTGACATAATACTTTTACAGTCTAAAAACTGCCGTTTGTAGATATGCTTCTTCGCTTTGGGAATTAAGGGGTGTCGCACCGGGCGCCGCACCGGGCGCCGCACCGGGCGCAACTGCTGTCAATCACTGGCAGCAACATCAGGAGAATGGTGTAGCGATTAAAAGTTTTAATGCGAGCGAGCTTGAAAATTTTGGCATTTTACAGTCCAAAAACTGCCGTTTGTGGCTGTATTTTTTTTTTTTTTTTTTTTGCTTTGGAAATTAAGGGGGGCGCACCGGGTGCAACTGCTGGCAATTACTGGCAGCAACATCAGGAGAATGGCATAACAATTGAATGCGAGCGAGTGGGCTTGAAAATTTTGACTTTTTACAGTCCCAAAACTGTCGTTCGTAGCTATATTCTTCGCTTTGGAAATTAAGGGGGCGCACCGGGCACAACTGCTGGCAATTACTGGCAGCATGCAACATCAGGAGAATGGCATAACGATTGAATGCGAGCAAGCGAAGCGAGCGAGTTTAAAAATTTTGACATTTTACAGTCCCCAAAGTGCCGTTTGCGGCTGTATTTTTTCGCTTTGAAAACTAAGGGGGGGGGGCACACCGGGCCAACTGCCGGCAATTACTGGCAGCAACATCAGGGGAATGGCATAACGATTAAATGCGAGCGAGCGAAGCGAGTGAGCTTGAAAATTTTGACTTTTCGGTATACAGTCCCAAAACTGTCGTTTGTAGCTATATTTTTCGCTTTGGAAATTAAGGGGAGGCGCACCGGGCACAAGTGCTGGCAATTACTGGCAGTATGCAACATCAGGAGAATGGCATAACGATTGAGTGCGAGCAAGCGAAGCGAGCGAGTTTGAAAATTTTGATATTTTACAGTCCCCAAAGTGCCGTTTGTGGCTGTATTTTTTCGCTTTGGAAATTAAGGGGGGGGGCACACCGGGCCAACTGCCGGCAATTATTGGCAGCAACATCAGGAGAATGGCATAACGATTAAATGCGAGCGAGCGAAGCAAGTGAGCTTAAAATTTTTGATATTTTACAGTCCCAAAAACTGTCCTTTGTGGCTGTATTTTTTCGCTTTGGAAATCAAGGGGGCGCACCAGGTGAAAACTGCTGGCAGTTTCATGGTTACTGGCAGAAACATCAGGAGATTGGCATAATGATTAAATGCGAGTGAGCGAAGCGAGTGAGCTTGAAAATTTTGACATTTTACAGTCCCCAAAACTGTCGTTTCTGGCTGTATTTTTTCGCTTTGGAAATTAAGGAGGCGCACCGGGCGAAAACTACTGGCAATTACTAGCTGCAACATCAGGAGAATGGCATGATTAAATGCGAGCGAGCGAGCTTCAAAATTTTGACATTTTACAGTCCAAAAACTGCCGTTTGTAGCTATATTTTCCGCTTGGGAAATTAAGGGGGGCGCATCGGGCGAAAACTGCTGGCAATTACTGGCTGCAACATCAGGAGAATGGTATGATTAAATGCGAGCGAGCAAAGCGAGCGAGCTTCAAAATTTTGACATTTTACAGTCCCAAAACTGTCGTTTGTAGCTATATTTTTCGCTTTGGAAATTAAGGGGGGCGCACCGGGCGCAACTGCTGTCAGTCACTGGCAGCAACTTCAGGAGAATGGCATAGCGATTTAATGCGAGCGAGCGGAGCGAGCGAGCTTTAAAATTTTGACATTTTACACTCCAAAAACTGCCGTTTGTGGCAATATTTTCGCTTTTGTTTGTCCCACTTTTATGGGGGAACCATTCCCCCCCCCTCCCAATCGACGCCTCTGCATAATTATGATGGTGCTTTTGTTAAGTGAAAGATCTTCTGCACATGCACTCTTTGATAAATTAAGGAAACTTACGTCAATCTCAAAAGTGTACAAAGTCTATCGAAAGGGATCCTGTATAGCGGAGCTTTTGCATGTTAAGATTGCAATATAACGATCTGGTGCATAGTTCTGTCGATATTTGGACAATTTTCCATTAAGAAGGTTCGAGATTTGTCCTAATCTCGGGAATTGTTTGGGGGATAAATGATTTGCCTGCCTAAACACTTCCGTAGGGGCGGGGCAAATGCCCCTCCCCCCCCCCCCCCCCCCCCCGAGATAGATTCGACGCCCCTGATCTTCCCTGGGTATGCCCATAGATGTATCCTGACTGAGTCACCAGTCACCGTCGTTCTCAGGAATGATTCAGGAAATGGAGGGGGTTCAATTATGGCGATACAGTTTCTGTTATTGTTTGTTTGTTTGTTTTCGTACATATTTTGCAGATGGTCCCAAGTTACTCGCGTCATAGCATGTTTACATGTAGGCCTATACTATGTGACGTTGTCAACGTCTGAGCCATACCTTACATTGTACAGTAAAATTCTCGTCGGCCTCATGCCAAAAGGGCACTAATAGTGTACAAAGTCTATGGTGTTAAGGCCCTTTTGGGACTTATGTCGATGTTACTTTCGTCGCGAGCGAGCGAAGCGAGCTAGCGCTTGAGAAAATTATGTATACATTTTCCTACAAGATAGAATACTGTTCAGCTCTGTTACCTGTCTGAAGGCCGGCGTACAAACGTCATGCCATATGCCAAAATTGATACAATCACATTTCTGCTTCCTCCATTTTTTTATTTCAAAATTCAGGGGGGATGATTGTACAGGCCATCCCCCCTCCTCCATTTCAGGGGGGGGGGGATATATCCCCCCCCCCCGGGATTTACGCCCATGATCATGAGTGCTATATACTTCTCTCCAAGCTCCAGTCTTCAGATTCTGTAAATTATCCGGTGTTACTTTTTTGAATGATTCTCTAATTGGGACTAATAAATGGTGTCTGGGACAGAAGTGAAAATTGGGAAGTGGTCTGATATTTCAGATAAAGATAAAAACAATGATATTCGATTTGGGAGAAAGCGTAACATTACAGAATATTTTATCAAAAAGAGAAGCTGTATTATTTTTTACTTGGGTGGGTTTAGTAATGAGTGGCAAAAGGAAGCTGAAAACATACTTTCAAGTAATTTCTGGCTTACTTGACGTGTGACAACATTTAAAAATATGTGTATTAAAATCACCCATGACAAAACATTCTTTAACAAAAATTTGGTTAACCGATATAGATTGATCTTGTAAAGCCTCTATACCTTGGAGCTATGATTATGTTTGAGGCAAATAACGAAATTTCAACAATATTTATATATTGGAGTAACAATCAAAGGAGTCTCATACAATTGTTCTACAAATATTTTCTATCCGGAAGTGTTAATTGTGGCCACGAAATCAGTGTTCGGACAATGTCGCCAATGCTGAGAACATAGAACACGAAGTGACTTCATCCGAATTGAAATGTTTTTAGTCCTAAACATAAGCGCATTGCAGATGCGAATATAATTTCATTTCAGGTGGCTTTTGGGAATTGCAGCCAAAACGGCGTAGGTGAATTGGAAGGTAGGAATAAATCATATTCTTAGTCCAAAGTCATATTGTAAACGGAGACCTCATTACAGATATTCACGAGGCCTACAATCTCTGAAGTCGCAAGAATAGTCTTTCATGTAAGGCTCTTTGTCAAGATCGCTATTCCGTTTCATGCCTGATTTATACACGGTCGAAGAGAGCTATTAATATGGAGCTTTAGATGTGCCACGCTGGGTTGGCCGTTCTGCCTCTCCCTGCGTCGTGTTGCAGAGGATGCAACCTATAAAAAGTAACATGGTGCAGTCATAATTATGATTAGTGCAATAAACGTCATAAATTTAGCGGACGCAAACATAGCCCAGAACGCGTAGTGAAAACGATGTGAATGCGCAGAATAGGTTTTTCTCCTCTGAACGTCCGCGTCCCGAAAACCAAGCTCCTTAATACTGAAAATAGCGGACGAAGTTTATGTTTGGTTCTTGATAGTTTTTGTCACCGAGGATGTTTAAAGAGGAAATCCAGTCCAAGTTAGTCTGATAAAAAAAAAAGTCAAAATGTACGATTTCAACGGTAAAAAGTGTGACTGAAATCGGATGAAAAATAAGGAAGTTTTGATAATTTCTCCAAAACAGTTCTTGTACAGTGGGTATGAATATGCAAATGAGTGGGCTAACCATTGTCATACCCTCACAATTTTACACTGATCATCAACCAAGCTCCTTAATACTGAAAATAGCGGACGAAGTTTATGTTTGGTTCTTGATAGTTTTTGTCACCGAGGATGTTTAAAGAGGAAATCCAGTCCAAGTTAGTCTGATTAAAAAAAAAAAAAAAGTCAAAATGTACGATTTCAACGGTAAAAAGTGTGACTGAAATCGGATGAAAAATAAGGAAGTTTTAATAATTTCTCCAAAACAGTTCTTGTACAGTGGGTATGAATATGCAAATGAGTGGGCTAACCATGTCATACCCTCACAATTTTCCACTGATCATGTTAAAAAAAAATATGAAAATTTAATGTTTCTGTCATTGAAGTCGGAAACATGACGTTATTTCTGGTTGAATAACTTCAGAATAGTGATCAGTTAGATATATGAGGATTTGAGCCTCGGGCATAATTGCGTTTGAATGAAAAACTGGAAAGTTGAAAATTTTAAGTACAAACTATATGATAAGTTGTGAGGGAATTACATGCTCACTTTTCCATTTACATATTCATATTGAATGTTCAAGAACTGTTTCCCCCAAAATTAGCGAAACTTCGAAATGTCGTAACTTGCTTCTTTTTCATCCGATTTCGATCAAACTTATACCGTTAAACTCGAAATATAATACTCATTCTTATCAGAGCGACTTATATTTGGACTGGATTTCCTTCTTTAAAACCTTGTTTTTACTGATGTTTGCATTGGCCGACAATGCTCGCATGCGCCACACAGTTTTGAATTTACCCAGCGAATGCATATGACATAAGTCATCATACGGTCAAACAAAGAGCCGTTAACCCTATAAAGCCCAAGCAAAGGGGGGGGGGTGCATTGTGCCCCCATTTAACTTTTTTATTGTTTTGTATTATTATCGTCATATTTGGCAGATGGGTAGAGTAACTCACACTCTACTTAGACCTTACATTTGAATTTTCTCAAGGTAACCCATGGAGGGCACTATCTACCAAAATATTAAAAAAAAATACATAGGAAATAATTCTATTAAAGCTAAAGACATGATTTTTTTTTCTGTATAATTTCTTTATCCCCATTATACATGTCTTATTATAGATCAATCATTTTCATATTGCCACAAGCAATATGCAAGTGGAATCTTATTATTTGTTATGATTGAATTTTCTCATGTTCACCACATGGGGGCGCTATTCATAACAACATAACGACATACAGTACATTATGAGACCTGTGATGAAATGTTTGAGATGGGTACGTGTATCGTTATCACATTTCGTATTTGCATAATTGAATTTTAAATTCCAGTAATTTGGTCCAGTGTTAAAATTTGCTAAAATCGTTCGAAGAAGTGGTAGGTGAAACTCAGGGCGTCGAGTAGGGTATTTATGGAAAGATTTTTTTAAGAACATAGAATAAAAAATAGGCGGAAGTAAACTGAATTCATACATTACATAAACTGGCCTAAGTTAAATGACAATAATCCATTGATTTTATTAACTTATTACAATTCATTTAATTGTATTTGAACGTATGGGAGAATTGCAAATGATACGAAGGGCTTTCTTTTGCAATAATAGCACTCTGTTCAGGAGCGTCTTATGAGTATTGCCCCAGGCTTAAATTCCATAATTAAGGTAAGGGATTATCAAGGAGGCGTATTACACAAGTAATGTCTTTCGAGGGATAAAAGATTTCAGTCTATTCATAACACCTATATTACGAGAAATAATTTTACACATATGATCAATATGTATTTTCCAAGAAAGCTTATAATCCACAAAAATACCAAGAAATTTAAAATGTGATACACTTTCTTAATTTCAATCATCCAGAAATATTTCTGAATTCAAAGAGTATTTCAACAAAGTATTCAAAACAGTATTGCTGAAAAGAGTATATATTTTGTTTTTTGAAAATTCCAAGATAACTTGTTAGTCACTTTTGTTAATTCAGTATCAACTTCTTCAACAAGAGCATCAATATCATCATAGTAAAAACACACACACACACACACACACTGGTACATCAGCAAAACGTGTAAAGGAAAGTACCTCAGACACGGAAGAAAAATCATAGATATCTGTTGTAAATAACAGCGGCCCTAAATGACTTCCCTATGGAACATTGCACTTGGCATGTCTTGTATTAATAGTAATATTGCATTATTATGAGTAATCAAAACAAATTGTTTTCTGTTAACTAGATAACTCTTAAACCACTCCAAGGCCTTCCCGCGTATTCTATAGTGTGATAATTTGTGGAGTAAAATACTACGATTAATTGTATCGAAGGCCTTGAGAAGTCCAAGAATATACTAATTAAATGAGAATGATTATCGGTAGCATCATTGACTTTATCAATAAAATGAAGAATTGTGTAATGGTGCTATGTTTTTCTCGAAAACCAAACTGAGAATTTGTAAATATTTGTGCACATTAAAACATTTAATAATAATTCTGATGTTTATCATTTTTTCAAATACTTTAGACAGTGAAGATAACAAAGAGATTGGACGCTAATTAGTAACATCCAAATTCTTGCTTTCCTTGAATATTGGCATTACTTTAGCCAATTTCATTTTATCAGGAAACACACCATTAGAAATTGATAAATTGAAGATATGAACCAAAGGATCTTCAACAATTATCTATATCATCATAACCACAACAATACAATATTAATAATCGTATATCTATTTGTTGGGAGTAAAAATAAAAAAATATGGCATTCAGGTTACGCTGACCTAAAAATTCAGAAAAATTCTGTTCTGTAGCCGGAATACCTTGTGCAAGCGTTTCACCTATTTTGTTAGAAATAATGATTAAATCATTTGCAAAATCAACAGGGTCATTAATTATTTCACCATCTAACTTTATTTCACCAATTACATTTTTTTTAATTCGGAATATCCATAGCCTGCTTTAAAACTTTCCAGGTATTCTTGATATCAAACTTAAATCTCGATAACTACTGTCAATAATACTTGTTCTTTTCCAAACGTAATTTCGAATTAGTGTGTTTTTACACTATGTGTATCTATTCTTCGTTCGTTCAGTTTTTTTCCATTTTGTATTCATAATACAATGATTATTTTTTCTATGGATTGAACGAAGAATTGATTTTGTAATCCACGGTAACCTAGGTGGTTATAATCCATATTATTCTATTGCTTTGGAATAATATAATCCCAATGAAAATTTAAAAATTCCATAACATTATCAGTAGACAGGCTATACTCGTGACCAATCAGCATTATCAAGAGCGACATGTGACTGGCTAATTTTTCACATGAGACTCTACGTTTGAATAAAAGAGATGAAGTTTTTGCATCATTGACTAAGAGTTGTTAATGAAAAATGAGTCATAATTGGAAAATCGTCGGTCACGTCTCAAAGAATTATAAAAGAATCGGGAAGAGGTAAAATATTACAAAATAAGTTGTCAATTAGAGTAGCAGAGTGATCCGTGATACGAGTCGGTTTGGAAATGAATGGCAAAACGGATGAAGACAAAAGTGTTTCAAGAAACTCGCTTGAAATATGATCATTTCCATATTTTTCTGCATATCAAGGGACTTTGAAAGAGACTTTCCGAACAGAGGCTTTGGAACAAAGTCGTCGTGTCGTGCAGTTAGACAAGTTCAGTAACAGTCATTGTAACAACTCATGGTGTATTGTGCAGGGGCGTAAATCCCGGGGGGGATGGGGGGGATATATCCCCCCCTGAAATGGAGGAGGGGGGGATGGCCTGTACAATCATCCCCCCCTGAATTTTGAGGGGAAAATATGGAGGAAGCAGAAATGTGATTGTATCAATTTTGGCATATTGCATGACGTTTGTACGCCGGCCTTTAGACAGGTAACCGAGCTGAACAGTATTCTATCTTGTAGGAAAATGTATAATTTTCTCAAGCGCTCGCTCGCTTCGCTCGCTCGCGAAGAAAGTAACATCGACATACACTGAAAGGTATGGCTCAGGCGTTGACAACGTCAAATAGTATAGGTCTACATGTAAACATGCTATGACGCGAGTAACTGGGGACCATCTGCAAAATATGTACGAAAACATACAAACAAACAATAACAACAACTTTATCGCTATAATTGAATCCCCTCCATTTCCTGAATCATTCCTGAGAAACGACAGTGACTGATGACTCAGTCAGGATACATCTATGGGCATACCAGGGGAAGATTAGACAGACAAACAAACAGACAAATCATTTATCCCCCAAGCAATTCCCGAGATGAGGACAAATCTCGAACTTTCTTAATGGAAAATTGTCCAAATATCGCCAGAACTATGTACCAGATCGTTGTATTGCAATCATGAACATGCAAAAGGTCCGCTATACAGGATAAGGGATAAACTTTGTACACTTTTGACATAGACGTATATTCCCTAATTTATCAAAGAGTGTGCAGCAGATCTTTCACTTAACAAAAGCAACCTAATATGTATAGAGGCGTCGATGGGGGGGGGGTGGTTCTCAAATAAAAGTGGGACAAACAAAAGCGAAAAATATAGATACAAACGGCAGTTTTTGGAGTGTAAAATTTTAAAATTTTAAAGCTCGCTCGCTCCGCTCGCTCGCATTTAACCGCTATGCCATTCTCCTGATGTTGCTGCCAGTGATTGACAGCAGGTGCACCCGGTGCACCCCCCTTAATTTCCAAAGCGAAAATATAGCTACAAAAGACAGTTTTTAGGACTGGAAAATGTCAAAATTTTCAAGCTCACTCGCTTTGCTCGCTAGCATTTAATCAGTGTGCCATTCTCCTGATGTTGCTGCAAGTAATTGCCGGCAGTTGCGCCCGGTGTGCCCCCTTAATTTCCAAAGCGAAAAAATACAGCCATAAACGGCAGTCTTTGGACTGTAAAATGTCAAAATTTTCAAGCTCGCTCGCTCCGCTCGCTCGCATTTAACCGCTATGCCATTCTCCTGATGTTGCTGCCAGTAATTGCCGGCAGTTGCACTTCGGCGTGCCCCCGAAATTTCCAAAGCGAAAAAGTATAGCTACAAACGGCAGTTTTTAGACTAAAATGTCAAAATTTTCAAGCTCGCTCGCTCCGCTCGCTCGCATTTAATCGCTATGCCATTCTCCTGACGTTGCTGCCGGTGATTGTGAGCAGGTGCGCCTCCCTTGATTTCCAAAGCGAAAAATATAGCTACAAACGGCAGTTTGGGGACTGTAAAATGTCAACTTTTTGAAGCTCGCTCGCTTCGCTCGCTCGCATTTAATTATTATTCCATTCTCCTGATGTTGCTGCCAGTAATTGCCAGCAGTTTTCGCCCGGTGCGCCCCCTTAATTTCCAAAGCGAAAAATATAGCTACAAACGGCAGTTTTTGGACTGTCAAATGTCAAAATTTTGAAGCTCGCTCGCATTTAATCATTATGCCATTCTCCTGATGTTGCTGCCAGTAATTGCCGGCAGTTGCGCCCGGTGTGCCCCCTTAATTTCCAAAGCGAAAAAATACAGCCACAAACGGCAGTCTTTGGACTGTAAAATGTTAAAATTTTCAAGCTCGCTCGCTCCGCTCGCTCGCATTTAACCGCTATGCCATTCTCCTGATGTTGCTGCCAGTAATTGCCGGCAGTTGCACTCGGTGTGCCCCCTAAATTTCCAAAGCGAAAAAGTATAGCTACAAACGGCAGTTTTTAGACTGTAAAATGTCAAAATTTTCAAGCTCGCTCGCTCCGCTCGCTCGCATTTAATCGCTATGCCATTCTCCTGATGTTGCTGCCAGTGATTGTGAGCAGGTGCGCCTCCCTTAATTTCCAAAGCGAAAAATATAGCTACAAACGGCAGTTCGGGGACTGTAAAATGTCAAATTTTTGAAGCTCGCTCGCTTCGCTCGCTCGCATTTAATTATTATTCCATTCTCCTGATGTTGCTGCCAGTAATTGCCAGCAGTTTTCGCCCGGTGCGCCCCCTTAATTTCCAAAGCGAAAAATATAGCTACAAACGGCAGTTTTTGGACTGTCAAATGTCAAAATTTTGAAACTCGTTCGCATTTAATCATTATGCCATTCTCCTGATGTTGCTGCCAGTAATTGCCAACAGTTTTTGCCCGGTGCGCCCCCTTAATTTCCAAAGCGAAAAAATACAGCCACAAACGACAGTTTTTTGGACTGGAAAATGTCAAAATGTTCAAGCTCATTCGCTTCGCTCGCTCTCATTTAATCATTATGCCATTCTCCTGATGTTGCTGCCAGTAATTGCCAGCAGTTTTCGCCCGGTGCGCCCCCCCCCCCTTAATTTCCAAAGCGAAAAAATACTAGTACAGCCACAAACGACATGTGGGACTGTAAGATATCAAAATTTTCAAGCTCACTCGCTTCGCTCGCTCGCATTTAATCGTTATGCCATTCTGATGTTGTTGCCCGATTGCCGGCAGTTGCGCCCGGTGTGCCCCCATAATTTCCAAAGCGAAAAAATACAGCCACAAACGGCAGTCTTTGGACTGTAAAATGTCAAAATTTTCAAGCTCGCTCGCCCCGCTCGCTCGCATTTAACTGTTATGCCATTCTCCTGATGTTGCTGCCAGTAATTGCCAGCAGTTGCGCCTGATGCGGCCCCCCTTAATTTCCAAAGCGAAAAAGTATAGCTACAAACGGCAGTTTTTAGACTGTAAAATGTTAAAATTTTCATGCTCGCTCGCTCCGCTCGCTCGCATTTAATCGCTATGCCATTCTCCTGATGTTGCTGCCAGTGATTGACAGCAGTTGCGCCTGGTGTGCCCCCCTTAATTTCCAAAGCGAAGAATATAGCTACAAACGGCAGTTTTGGGACTGAAAAATGTCAAAATTTTCAACGCAAAGAGATTTCACCGTAGGAGGGGGAAACCCCCCTACCATACCCTCCCCCTCGCTTGATTCGTTCCCTCACATAACCGCTCCTCCTAAGATCAAATCCTGTCTACGCCGATGATAGGCCCCATTATTTAGTAGGCCTTCACAGTGATGTCGCACAGCAAGAGCTGAAATACCACGATTTTGTCATACAATAATATATTGTGAATATTTCATTTTCATATTCTTTTTTTAAAGAAAAGAAAACAAAATTTTCACCACAAGTGAGCACCACATCGCTGAATTTCAGGTCTGAAAATGCAAAATCTTCCTCGTGTGGGAGAGGGATACCCCCCCCCCCATACACACCCTTCCCCCGTTCGGTCGTTCCGCTCCCTCTCACAGATATTTCCCACAAAGAAAAAAAAAAATGTTTTCATACTTTTAAGGTCTGATTTTCCGCCGAAAGTCGTCTGACAAGCAAAAAAAAAAAAAAAGCAACAAGAACAAAAAGTCTTTATGTTGCTGCTGCCACTTTTCTCCCACTTTATATTTCATGCAAAAGAGTGGGGCATCCGATCCCTGTAAAGTGTGTGTGTGTGTGAGTGGGGGGGGGGGGGCACAAAGCTTCTCCCCCCCCCCCCACCCCCACCCCCCCCCCCCCCAAAAAAAAAAAAGGCTGCGCCGGTCCGGTTATGGGCTTGTAATCGTGGTGATGGTGACCATCCCCCCCACTCCTCAGTATGGATTTACGCCGTTGGCATCAACGGAAAGTAGGCCCTATCTGCCAATAAACTAGCAGTTCGCCCGGAAATACGTACTTCCACTTGAATTCCATGTTCCATGTGATTGCCTGGATGTATTTCCACCTTATTAAAAGTAACTAACTCTCCATTGCGAAAAAAAAAAAAAAATCTGTCTATTTGGGGATGTAATTCCCACTCGGCCTACATCCTTCAAAATCCCCAGTAATCATTTCGCCATTTTCCCCCAACAATACCATTGTTTCGCGTGTGATAGACGCAGGCACGTGCGTCACAGGTTCACGACCAAGCAATTAAGAATGCAGTTTGTGATGAGAACAAGCTTAGTAAGTAAAGTTGACAGTCGGTACAGTGCTTTTTATATAATGTTCTTTACAAATGATGAAGTCGGCCACAAAATATATCATAGATCCACTGAGGGCAATGTTCAGTCGCACACGTATATCTGTACTTACCGCTGCTTAAATCCATAATTCAGTTCTTATAGTCACGAGACCCAACGGCAAAGAAAATGGCGGGAGCTCATGCATACGTTCTGATTGCACTATGCAGTACGAAAAAATGAACTTTGTCATTTGCCTAAATACATGAACTGTGTCACAATGAAAAATTATCCAAGCGCAGCGTAGCGACAGTCGATAGGTATTATATGTGTCGTCTGGGGAATTCCGCATTGGCGAACCCTCTCTTTAATCGCGAATGGCCCAACAATTGCATTATACCAATCCAACATTTTAGTATAGCTCCATGAATCCACAAAGTTAGACCAGTGCCTACGCACCAAAGTACAATTTCGGAGCGCTGGTGTATAGGTGAACATTTCCTTCACATTAATATTGTCATGTGAGCATTGCAATAAGCAGGCATGGTTCTGTCAAGTAAAGAAGTTAGCGATGTCTGTCATGAATGGAAGGCACAGTCACATATTTCCTTTTGTACTTTTTATGTTTCCTCTTTTGACTGGATCAAGCATTCAAGTATTTTCCAGTGCGTGAGACGTGTTCGCAAACAAAGCTTTGTCTGGTGGTACAATTTATTGAATATGTTATTCCCAAGCAAAGTCCCCTCAACAGGACATAATCTGCAGACGGCAATGGGTGAGATTCAATTTGTTGATCAGTATATCTTTCAATTGCTTCCCTAACATTCAATGTTGTTTACACACTTTTCACGTTTACAGTACTACTCTGTCAATCCCTAATCGTTATACATTCCGCTCCAATCTGCTCAACTTACTCTCTCACCACTCTCATTTTTCTCAATTTACTTTGTTTTGATTATGCAACCTTATTCTTCGTTACCAAAGAAAGTAATTTGTTTGTGTTCTTTTTGAAAATGAAATAGAATTCGGATTGAATTGAATTGAATACAACTGCAAAAACTCCCTCGTGTGGGAGGGGGTGTCAACCTCCCACACACTCCCCTGTCATTGCCTTGAATACTAGTACTAGTCTTTATATTACTTACACTTTAGAAAAATTATGAACAAAAATCTTATATTTCACCAAAAATGTACACAAACCACCGAATAGCAGCAACGACAACAACGACGCACTCTCTCCACAGCGCATTCCCCCTCTACTTCCTCCTCTCTATCTTCCCCCAACTTCCTCACAACAACGCCCACGACGTCAACCGCGCCTATCTCTGGTTCCAAAAGACGCCCTCACCGACACAAGTCATCCACACCTAATCTACCGGCGCCCACCCCGTCTAATCCCAACTCCAATCTTCGGCCACGACCTACTAACAGCCAAGTTAGCCCTCACAGATGTACTCCACCATCAACAGATTCGGAGAACAATAGAACGCATCAATGACCGGAACAATCCACCTCGCAGGACAACAGCCGACGCTCAGCCCGCCTGCGAGCCCGCCTCAACCGACCACTTCCATCTAGGTCCGCATTCTCCACATTTAGCCCGCCTCTTCTCAGGTCACGCTTCTCATCTGACGAAGGACAGTCAACCTGCCCGAAAAGTCCAGTTTCACGGTTCTCCTAGTTATTCTTATAACTAGATATCTTGCTCTACCTTCACTAGCACCTTTTACTCAGTATTTAATTTCTCTTTCCTCTCTCTCCTACACTTTTGTCTGTTTCTGCGATACTTATCTTTTCTTTTCTGTTCTCTTCCCTTCTTTTCTTATTTTTTTCATTTCTTTCTTCCTTCCATACAACCCAACGGTCAATTTCAGGATCACTTGTATTAATTTACTGTTTTCTTCACAGGTTATTTCTCTTGCCTTCTCCCCTCAGGACTACACTTTAACCTTATTTCAATCTCTCATTTTGCATTCCTCCCACAAGAACCATTTCAGGATTTAACTGTCATCAATTTTCCTTTCCATTTTTTTTATCTCCTCTGCAGCATTTATTTCTAGCTTCCATCCAAGCCGGCCCCCTTTCCTTTTCTTCTTGAATTTCAAATTTTCTTGTTCTTCTTCTTTTCCTTGTTTTTTTCTCCCCCCCCCCCTGTCTTTCTCTCTCTCTCTCCCCTCTCTCAACATAGTCTTATCTCTCCTCGACTTACCTTTCCTTCGCGGGATTACTCGTCCTTTCTCCGTTGATTCCGCATTCCATAGTCCACATTGTCGCCTACTTCGTTCTTCTCTTGGTTTCCAGAATCTTCACTTCTCTCTCCTATCTCCATGATTTTCCAACATTCAACTCCCCCTCTTCCTTTTCCCTTCTATTTCATATTTCTCCTTCCAACGATGTCCGAACATCTTACTTGATTATTACTCTAGTCTTCCTTACCACTCTCTCTGTTCCTTTCTCTACCTTATCCACTAGTGCAACTTCAACTTCTAGCCCATTACTGTCTCCCACTCTTCATTTATTGCCCTCCTTACAACCCTTATGTCGCTTCCCTCTTCAATTCTCCCCTTTCTAGGCTCTTCTTCTGCCAGACAACGATCCGGTTAAGGACTACATACACATGGTGTCACCGCAAATCTTTCTCCCTTACTATTTTGTTACTTTCTTGATAAAAACAAAAATTGCCATGTTCATGACCATGTTCCCGGCACCCACGGCAGCCACGTTTCCGGCCACCGTTGACAAATCGAGATGGACGTGAAACAACGGTGTGAGACGCGATAGGCAAACATGACAGACCGTGATTGCCGTGGATTTCGTGTCAGATTTTAAACTGTCAAAAAATTGCCACGGCAGTCCCGGTGCTAATGAGGGATCTTGTATACCGTGATAATACGGGGTGAATGCAACGACACACGACGGAACGTAATAGGCCGTGACAAAGATTGGAGGCGGTCCGTAGCGGGACGCCACGGAAAATATTGATAGGCTATAGCCTGACCAGACACCGTGAGAACACCGTCTGATAGCTATATGTTCACTGGTCTGGAACAAACGAGACTAGAGTCTCACGGCGAACTACGTTTACAAATGGGACTGCCGTGGCCGTCGGGAACAAACGCAGCTTTAGCTCGACTGAGAAGGTCAACAATAATAATTGTTCGCATTGATTGTATACTAGTATTGCAACCCACTCCGTCTATCAAAAATCAAATTGGATATGTGTTCAAACAGCTTTTGTGTTTCACATGTTGACTTTTCAACATAAACTTACTGGCTATTGATTATCCCATCTTCACATCTGCACCCTCCCCATCCCACACGCAATAGAGGCTCACGAGACCGACACTAGGCAAAGAAAACCCACGAGACCGACACTAGGCAAAGAAGGTTCACGAGACCAACAGAATGAACAGCGCCATCTACATGTCAATTACAAATAATTGTACCTGTACAGGGTGTTCCATTAAGGGGATAATTACATATTCGCGGGTGAAGTTTCGTCACGCTGTCGAGCGAGACATTGTAACTAATTGAACAGCACCATCTACATATCGACAACATTAAGTGTGTATTTCTTCACGTGTGGCTTTTAGGGGGCAGTTCTGTCACGCTACGGGGAGCGACATTGTTACCAATAATTTTTCTTTTATTAATAAAATTGTCCCCTTCATGGCTCCCCCCCCCCCCAAAAAAAAAAAAGAAGAAGAAGTATGAATAAAAAAATAATAGAGGACAATAACGATGTATGGTTTAATTTTATATGCCATTAGATGCTATTTTAACAGGCTTTCTCAATTTTTAGGTAGACAGTGGACAGGATGTAATTTTTTTCGCCCTTTTCTCTCTCGCTTCACCAGCTCAGTAGGTCTTATTAAATATCCTATCCGCTTGTTTATACCCGAGTTCATTAATTTGTAATTTTCTCTGCACGATGAAAGTCAACGGATGAAAACTTTTTATATCGCAGCGATTCACCTCGATTTGTGGCTAGTGTTTGTAAAAATATTCTCTTCAAAACGGTACATATTTTTCATGAAATAGAAAAGCAGTTTTCATAATTGCATCATCTTTTTCCGAATTCTTAACGCTACCTTAATAGATGATTACGTTTATATTTTCTGTGAATTTATACTAAATCAGCACATTTTGTTTGATTTGTTTGTTTGTTTGATTTATTTTTCTTCCAACACAATTTCATACGTAAATCAAAATTATTTTCCGTAATATCACATGGAATATCAGTAAGCAGATTACAAGTACATGATTCAAAGAAGGAAAATCGATGTGTAAATTAATTTCATTAACAAATTGTAAATCGTATTACCAATTTTCCAAATAATTATCTGAGAAATTATGCGGAAGAAGGACTGCCACTATAAGCAAAAGCTTGAGCACGTGGCAGCCCAGGGACCTATCTACATAATACACAAAAAATTATATTGTTTGCGGAATGGAGAAATACTACAAAATATAAAACACTGTAAATACATTGTTTTTTACATATGTATAGTGCATAGGTACGAATAAGAGTAACGTGAAATATGATGATGATGATGATGGTGATGTATGATGATGTTGACAGGTTAATGATGAAGAAAATGTGAAAAATGAAGATGAAAGTGATAGTGGTGATGCTGAAGATAATGAGAATGAAATGAAATGATAGACACAGAAACATTGCGTATATTTATTGTAGTTTTAAATCCAATTTACAGGAAAAGAAATGTGATCATACAAAAAAATATATATATTCAAATGCTATATTCATAGATTGTAATCTGACAGTAATGTAGTTTTCAATCTAGCCTTGAAAGAATATAAAGCTTTACACGATTTAACATAATCTGGGAGTGTATTCCAAAGATTTGGTCCATTGTGTCTTATAGATTTTTGTGCAATTAATAATCTGGGATTTACTAAATGAAAATTTTGCGAATTACGAGTGGGATATGAATGAACGGTATAATTCAGTTTAAAGAAATCGTGAAAAATGTTTGGAAGTAAGTTGTTCAAATACTTATACATAAAAAGCAAAGAATGTAATGTATTTATATCAAATATATTCAGTGTTTTTAACTGATAAAAAAGTGAACTGGTGTGGGCTAAGTATTGTGATCCAGTACAGATGCGAATGGCTTTCTTTTGTAGTAAATAAATAGGGTTGAGTTTAGTTTTTGAACTTGTAGCCCACACTAGATTACAATACATAATATATGGTAGGATTAAAGAATTGTAAAGCATAAAAAGAGTATGTTCAGGAAGATAACTTTTCATCTTTGAAAGAACACCTATATTTCTAGAAATACAGGATGTAACATAACGTATATGATCATTCCAGGTTAGGTTTTCATCAATAAAAATACCTAAAAACTTAATAGAACTTTTACGTTCAAGAAATACATTATCAATTCTTATATTATTTACAAGATCATCTGTGTGAGTTTTCATATGCTTAAAATAGATATAACTTGTTTTATCAATATTAAGTGATAATTTATTATTCTTAAACCAGTTGGAAACATTTGGTAACTCTGCATTAAGTGTAGACACCAACGTTTCTATATTATCGTGGGAATAAAGAATATTCGTGTCATCGGCATATAATATAAATGATAATATAAACGACGAATTAACAATATCATTGATATATAACAAAAAGAGAAGGGGACCTAATATTGAGCCCTGGGGCACACCACATTTTATCGGTAAAAAATTTGACGACTTGTCATTATGTATAACATATTGCTGTCTACATGATAAATAATCCCTAAACCACGAGAGTGCAACACCGCGGACACCATAAAACTGTAACTTTTTAAGTAAAATATCATGTTGTAACGTATCAAACGCCTTAGATAAATCCATAAAAACTCCTATAACATGTTTTCTATTTGTCATTGCGTTTGTAATTTGATCATACAACTGGACCAATGCCAAATCTGTAGAATAATTCTTTCGGAAACCATATTGATGTAAATTCAGAACTGCATGATTTTGCAAAAATTTATAAAACCTATCATATATCATTTTTTCAAGAATTTTGGAAATACTAGGAAGAATAGAAATTGGTCTATAATTACTAATTTGACAAGAATCATCTTTCGTAAACACTGGGTTTACCTTAGCAATTTTTAAAGAATTGGGACATCCACTTGCCTTACTGGAATTCAACTTTTTCGTAATATTAATAATTTCTATGGGATTTGTAGGGTTTAAAAATAACGATGAGGAAATAGGGTCTGGCAAAAATTTCAAAAAATCTTCATTTACATCATCAAATGTTTTTGCCAGATTAGGACCAACATTAACAAAAAAAAAAAAGAATTAAATGCATCTGCTACATTTTCCTGATCAATAATACAATCGTTTATTTTAAAGTCTGTTTTTGGTAATTGTTGTTCTTTCTTCCCAACCAAATCATTTATAATTTTCCATGTGGCCTTCATATTTGACTTAACTTGACTCAACTTATCAGAATAATATACTTTTCGTGAATCTCTTATCACAGTTGTTAATCTATTTCGGTATATCTTATATTTTCTCAAATTAGAATCAGTAGGATCATTTATATAAATCTTATAAAGCCTATTTCTTGTATGTATTGAACGTAATATCGATTTTGTTATCCAAGGCCTCTTCCCATGTTTATTATTCTTTTTAAACTTTACCAATGGACAATTTTTATCATAATAATATTGTATTTTTTTATTAAAATTATCATAAGAGGTGTTCACATCAAACTCATTGTAAACATCAAACCACTGTTCAGATGCCAAATCTGCTTTAAATGATTCAATATTTTGAGGCGTTTCTTTTCTATACATTACAGGTTTGGATGAGTTTTTAACAAAAGACTCATCATAACATATAACAAATATGGGAAGATGATCAGATATATCAAAATATAATAAACCGCTAACAATTTCTTTATCAGAAATATTAGAAAAATATTATCTATCAAAGTGGATGAAATATTATTAATTCTTGTTGGTTTGTTTAAATGTGGATAACATCCATTTGAATACATCAATTAAAGGAACTTTTCAGAGTTTCTATCTTGGTCATAATCACATATCAAATTAACATTAAAATCACCCATTAGATATATCTGCTTATTTTCACGTGAAAACGCTGCAAAGCATTTTTCCAAATCTTCCAAAAATAATTCACTATGAGTATTCGGGGGTCTATAAATCAAACCGACAATCGTATTTTTATTCTTGGAACGTTCTATTTCTAAAAATAATACTTCACATTCTTCAAAACAAATATCAGCTCTTACTTTATATTGCAGATTTTCATGAATGTAAAATGCTATGCCTCCGCCTCTTCTTCCTTCACGGTCTGCTCTAACCATATGATAATTTGTTAAATTATATAGATTTGCTGAAGTACAATGCAGCCAAGTTTCTGTGATACCAATAACTGAAAAAGGAAAATCATCTACAGTATGAAGAAAGGTTTCAAAAGAATCAAAGTTCTTATTCAAACTCCTAGAGTTAACATGTAACAAACTAAAACACTTCGAGTTTCTGAAATTCTCAACGAATTCCGTAGTTGTGTAATAATTACTGTCAGAAGTTGAAGTCTTTAACTCAAAACATGATTGCTGTCTTAAATCCATTTACACAGTACGTAGGTGTATTTTGAAATCTTTTCAATTTGAATCGAATTCAATATGACGTTACACAAGAGGTTTCTGTGCGTGAAGGATGAATGAAAAGAGAAGTGAGTGACAATGATGAAGATGATAATGATGATGGGGATGAGAAAAGAAAACACGTATGGGATGATGAAAATGAGAAAAGAGAGAGAAATAACAAATTCGTCACTATGCACGTCCACGAGCATATTAAACTTCTCGACCACTTAATGACAAAATAAGGAACCAGTTATTGTATTTTTTGGGTAGTCGGATCGCCTATCCAAAATAACTAATTCTTACACCATTGGGATTTATAAGCAGTAGGAACAATTATATGCAGTAATGCAAAACATATACACACAAAAAATGCAATTCCATTGTTATTGTTAAAATTTTCATCAAACTGTTATGCAAAAACAAACAAACTTGTCCAAAATACGAGTACACAATGTGTAAATATGATTTATAGAATAATAAATAACCCAATCTGTCTCACGGAGTGAGTACCCTAGATAGAAGAGCGAGGGAGGGAGAGAGAGAGAAAGAAAGAAAGAAAGAAGTGAGTGAGAGGGGGAATGAAAAGAGAATCTAGACAACAAATCTTGACGAACTGAACAGAACGGCTATGCAATTAACTTATAACATTCGTGGGAATACATGTGTCTACAGGTGTGTGTGTGCAAAAGAAGGCAAAAAGCAAAGCCGAGAATAGATGAAAAAATAAAGGCGAGTTGTCACCTGGGAAAAATATTTGCACAATTATTACCTCATTACACTCTTGCATAAAAATAACGTTCTGACAACAGAACGCCTCCCAATCTCCAGTTACTTTGAATATGTTATGGCTTTGAATCTTAAATAACTAATACATTAAGACAACCAACGACAGTCAAGGGGCCAACATCACCTGATAGATACAATAAATTGCCATAACTATCCATGAGTATAAACAGCACCTATAAACAAGCCCAAGTAGCACAGCAACGAAGGTTGCTGGGCGATGGTGTCCCAAAACAGGTGACCCGTGTCCCCCCCCCCCCCCTCCCCAGCTACCACAAAGTTCATAATAACAACATTCCAGAAATATAACAAATTTTGTCAAACATTACTTCATTAGTGTTAAACGGATGCATACTTTCCGGCCGTGTACAAGTAACAAACACAACGTAAAATAAACTGAGGCAGCTTCGTGTTGCAGAGCTATAAATCAATCTTATCGTATTACATCACAAAAAAGACATTTTATCCTTGTTAATTGTAATTATATACAAAAATGATTATACGAGTTAACGTTCCCCAGAACTGTTACCAAAAAAAAAAAAAATAAAATAAAATAAAATAATAAAATGATAATTCTGATTGCCGAGAAACTATTACAAATACAAACATGTATTCAAACCTGGTTGGTACCGGAAAAAGGGGGCTCGTACAACAAATACATATATATCTTAATTTATGATCAACTTTATCATACATTACACATACAAACAACTGGGCTTTATGTGGATCATTTTCCTATTCCCTTTCTTCTTTATCATCTGAATATTTTTTGTTTCAATACTGGGTTTGAAGTGAGGGTCATACATGAGAATCACCATTCCACACAAAAAATAAAGAACTTTGATATCAACATGGACATACATTGTGGAATAGATATTATGAATAAATGCGTACTGTATGTATTACTTTGTCTTCACAAGAAAATACAAATGAAAACGGAAAAAGAAAAAACTTCATATGCGTATTATGCTTGGAGAATTTTCACACACATACAAACACAAAATGTATTAAACTTTGAAGTCAGCTTTGATACAGGTTTAAGTTATTCTAACAAATAAAAGGATTTTTCTTTCTTCATTCTCCTCTTCCTTGTTTATTACAAAATGGAAATAATTCAAGAAGAAAAGGTGTAAAATGATGTCACGCAGCAAATAACCTGCTTTAAGTTTACTTTCACTATAAACCTATTTCATGATAAGTATAACAGGTAAGGTAAAAGCTAAGTCCAATTTACCTTCATCTCCTCCTTCTCTTCATCGTTTTTTTTTTATTTTTTTTTTTAGTGCAATTAAGAGTGGGTCTGTGAAGGCTTAACTTATCTTATCAATGAAGAAAGGATATACACAGAGAAGTAGTCATTGCTGTGTATAGGCAGCACTGATATACAATAATCACAATCAGTGTAAAAGGTAAGTATATACCAATTTTTTTTTGTTCTTTCTTTTTCATTACAAAATGGAAATGAGGAGAAGAATAAAAAAAAATAATCAAATTTTCCATCATATCACCGTATTTTCTACTAGAAAAAATGACAACAAAAAACCTTGAAAACCAACAGAATACAAACATTCATTTCTTCAACCTTTTAGTTTCATTATACCCTGCTCCTTCTCCTCCTCCTCCTCCCTCTCATTGTCTTCTTGTGAAAATGAAATAGGAAAATGAAGGCTTCACTTATTCAATCAGTGAGGAAATAATGTACAAGAAGAAATGGTCACTACTGTGCATAAGCAGCATTGATCTGCAATTCATTGTCACTATAAGAGGTAAGTATGAATACGTTTTTTCCATGCTGCTTTCTTGGTTTTTTTTTTTTAATTCCAAGATGGAGATGAGGAGAATAATAATATAAAAAAAAACAAAAACAGAACTTTCTTTATACTTTATGCATTGGAGAAAATTTAGATGAAAACATACAAACTACGTTGTAGTAACAAATGGCCCTATTTATGGTCAGCCGTGGCATACATTTCGTAAAAATCGGTCTAACGGGTAAGTACTCATTACGTTTTCATCGTGTTCTTACAAAATTGTCCTTTGTGCCAGAAAAAGAAAAGAAAAAGAAAAAAAAAACACAATTTAGGGCAAAATCTAGTTCATATGCAATCATGACAACGAACAATGTTTCTTCTATATTACTTCAAACTGTCTAGTTTGACAATTTATGTCAATTTTCAAAATTTTATTGATAATATTATGGCATGTTTGATTATCAATGTCATTATTACTTTGAAAGATATGGATAGAAGAGTGTTACCTCGAGCAGATGGCATGTCACTAGCCGAAAAACACCGTTGATCTGATATGATATGGAAATAAAGTAAGAACAGAATACAGTGCAGCTATTCCTTATAAGCTTGCCAGGCGGTGGTATTTTTCGCTTTGCTGAACAAGACGACTTTAGTTCCAACAAGGGTTATTTTGTGGAGAGGTTCTCGTCCTTCCTCATCTTGTACGCCTTGGCTGCAAGTACGCTTCGCTTGGCCTTCAGGGCGGGGGGTAGATCGGTGCGGACAGAAATCCTTGGACCTCGCGTTTGAGCTCCATCGTCGGGTGTTCCGCGACGGGTAGATCTTCCTTCGTAGGTAGCAAGAACGCGATTTCGCTCATACATGTACACAAATTTTGCAATTATGGGCTGGGGTGCACTGGTAGCTGCGTTCCGCTGGGGAAGGCGATGGGCATTAACAAGTGCGATAGACGCAGACTCCTCTTGCGACAGACCAAGGGTTACAAAAGCACCACGTAGAACTGCATATACATCCTCGTTGGGGGCTTGATGAAGGCCGTAGAAAAGGAGATTTCCTTTCCGCTGGTATATTTCAGATAGCGTAAGCTTCTCTTTCAGAGCGTCGATTTCCTCCCTTAACTTAGCTTCTGTTTCCGGCAATTTCCCTTTCTCCAGATCAAGTACCCGGGCCGAGTTGTCAGCGACAGCTGACTCTAGGTCCAGCATTCGCTTCTTCATACTCGCCAAATCAGTGTGAATATCTTTCAGTTTAGCGCAAACCTTACTTGAGAAGGCGTTCAATGACTTCTGAAGATCAGCGAGTGTGGGTTGGGGGTCCCCGCCAGAGGTTGCCGCGTGTGATGAGGCATCATCCGGCAAATCAGGGCGTTGGGTGGAACTTGCACTGGCGCCGCGTTGCGTAGGTCCGGGCATGGTTTTCTTTCTTAGTTCATAGGTATTAGGCATGGAGAAATGATACTCGACGTAGATATTCAAAGAGACAAGTTATTCAAGTCAATATCCAGAAGATCCTGCAGCTTGTCAGGTTGTTCCAAAATGAAAATTTTGTGTAAGTTTGGTAGTGGTATCGAGAGTTTAAAAATGGCGCCTCACTCCATCCGCCGCGTCACGTGACTTTTTGCAAATGACTACTCCCCCTCCATATCATATAAAGCAGATGTGCACTGCAACATTGACCATTGTGTGAAAAATTTTCTTGTAAACTTCATTTCACAGCTGGGTATTTTTCTAGTTGGTTGATCTGAAAGTCCATATCATTTATTTTATTCTAAGTAGGTTTATAGGTATATGATCTGCAGAAATAAAAACGCGGGTGTTTCGCCATTGTCGCAATTAATGTGGCAAGATCTGATGCACACTTTTACTGAATTTTGTTTATTTTTCACAAACACTCACACACGCACACACAAATAAAGATCTTGAACAGTTCAGGGGGTAAGGGCAACTCTGCTTTTCCATCTCTCATATCTTCCTTGTGCCATTATCTGGGCACCATTTACAATTACTTGGTCTATAGGTGGCGCTGTTCATCATGTCGGTCTCCTGAGCCTTCTTTGCCTATAGTGTCGGTCTCATGAGCCTCTTCTGCGTAGTGTCGGTCTCGTGAGCTTTGTTTGCGTAGTGTCGGTTTCGTGAGCCTTTTCAGCGTAGTGTTGGTCTCGTGAAGCTTTTGTGCGTAGTGTCGAACTCATGGGCTGTATAAGTCGTGGGCTTATTTTACTTGATGTTGAACTCGTGGCCTTTATGTACTTAGTGTCGAACTCTTGGGCTGTATAATGTGGGTTGTATGACTTGTCACCTGTATGACTCATGGGCTGTATGACTTGTGAGCTGTAATGACTCGTGCGCTGTATGACTTGTGAACTGTATGACTCGTGGATGTCGGCCTCGTGACGTGCACCCGATCACACTATTTTAAGTGTGAATCAATGGTTGCTCCGGAAAGAAATAACACAATTGTTTACCATATTACATGCGAATCACGATGATACGTTATGGTGCATGAGTATTTTGTAGAGTATAAATCGTTCTATTAATATTTACTTACAGTTTGCTACATTCAAATCATCTTGAATCTTTATATAGCAGAAAGTGAATATTGTGGTCAGAGCATTCAAGATTTAATGACTTAGAGAGATAACTTACTCGTTTCATCTGCACACAAAATGAAATAGTAACAAAGATTAATATACCAGATTATATATAGAGAACAATAGGGTCCTAAAATCTATTGTTGAACACGTCATCGCATCTTACGTAATCTGCAGTAAATCCAGTGACTAATAAATATAGCGTTTTCTCTTTTGTAGACAATCTTTGAGCCAGTTTAGAGTTTGGCCTTGAATACCTCGTTTTTCAGTTAGTACAATAAAATGTCACGGTCAGTGGTATCACAAGAGTTGCTCATATCTATGAAAACTGTTTTTTTTTTTAATGTCAAATGATAAGAGAAAATATAGTGTAATAAAATAGTGCAATAATGACGGGAAATGGAAATTGAGAAAGTGATGAAAATACTTTATTGAAGACTACTAGTTTTATTGTGAGTTTATTACAGCTCATTAGACAGTTGTTGTGAAACAGGAGTTGTTTACAAAGAGCTTTTTGTCGAACGTGCTTGGTAATCACAGTCAGGAATTTGGAATGCTTTAGGTATTCAAGATGACCATGCACCGATGTATCAGAAATTAGTGTCTGGAATTAATGTACTCCCTATTTGTGATGCGTAATTTGGTATATGTAGTTGGAAAATGGAAGGTTAGATTGGTGTGTTTGGAAATAGGAGTGAGAAGGATAATTTTCGTAATTTTGTGAAATTTTGCTGTAAACAGAAATGGACAGTAGGCGGATGAATATTAGTCATTTTCCAGGGGTTGAGTTGCACATGAATGCGCCCTTTGTGCTGTTCGTATGTACAGCGGGAAATTTGGACACTTGCACTGCACTCTGCACGACACACACCTCACTTCGCACTCTCGCACCGTAGCTAGGACAAGCAACCTGCCGCAATGGGTTGAGTCTGGCTGTTTTCTGCCTGTTATGATGTCTTTTGGTTTGGCAGAGTTTCTTTTGGACAAGACAAACTGTAAGTCCTTTATATTGTGTTATAGCTATCAAGAGAAAGAGATTTGTGACAGTATAAAAATACGTTATTAGTTAATTGTATACACGTGTACATTGTTATAAAACTGACAGATGTCGGTTGTAATTTGTTTGAGTTAAACTAATGACAGTATAAATCGGGCCGTTGGAATGTAAATGGGAGAAATTTGAGTTGATGTGATTTTTGTTCTTTTCACGGAAATAATATGAACTAAGAAATCATTTGTGGTATATAATGTATTTCAAAGTGTGAATTTAGGTGGAGGGTGTTTTAATTTGAGTCAATTCAAAATGGCGGCGCCCATGATTTAGATTGTTCAAAATGGCGGCACCCATGGTTTAGATTATTCAATATGGCGGCGCCCATGACTTAATGATGTTACATGGCGCCAGTTTATAAATTAATCAATGGTTGTTATAATAATTTCATTCTTTAATGTATAGAATGATCATAATTTCGATGAGTATTGTATTCAAAGCATGGTCAAGTAAATCTATAATTGATTCATTTTTTGAGTTGAATGATTGTAATGTTGATCGAGAAATTTGTGTAAAGTTTGATAGAAGAGAATTGAATCTTTGTGTTCCTAAATGAACATTATGACAGTACAGTGGTATACTGAAGAATCAATTTACTGTATTTATTTTTAGTGTTCATGGGTGAGATGTTCAGCCCTCCGGTACTGGTGTTCTCATGTCTGAGGATGAGGGTTCATACTTTCAAAGAGCGAGTTGCTACCTGACTTAGGGTAGGCATGAATGATTTATGAGCAATTGTTCACCATTTTTGTGTATAATGTGCAACTGTGTATGATACAACAATGAATGTTTTTTTTTTTTTTTTGGTGATTTATCTATTGCTAAAAAGGGGGAAAGCTTTCGGTATGCAGAAACTGAAACAGATTTACATGGAAGTAATTATTGGTATGTACATGATTTATGATAGTCGCTATGGGGTAATGATTAAATTGTTTATTCGAGTGCATGTTTAGATGGTACATGCGAGTTTAGATGGTGGCTGATTAGAGTTCATTGATACAATACTAGTTCATGTATCGGGCGATGAACGAGTTATAGAGTTTTGTGAATATCCTGGGAAGTTTGGATATTCGAGATAATTGTGTGGATAGTGAGTCCACGAGTGTTGAAGACAATTTATTGTGTATTGCATCATAGCTTCTATCTTGATCTGCATGGAAAGTAATTACATTTGTAGATTTAGCACCATATATACATATAGTTTTCACATTTTGGGAAGTGCTCTTGCATTGCAAAAAGAGGGGGATCAATTTATTAAGAAATGAAATGTTGAATACAAACTATGATTGTTTTCCTGTTTCTTGCAGGGTTTTCTTTTTTGTGTGTCGATTTACTGACACCAATAAAGTCAAGTGAACTACAATCCTGCGTCCACTCATTCATTTGAGTCCTGGGGTCTATCACCACATCATCACAGCCCCCTAACGTACCACCTATCCACGACAATAATATACTGTTAAATCTATAGCATGAAAGAAACTTTGTAGGAAATGGGGCTAATGATACATTATTCAAAAACCCATGAAGTGTTCAATGTACAATCTTTTCCAGAACTCTAGATAAGATGGGAAGTGTACAGAAATAAGAAAATGATTTCTCATTTTTGACGGATTGATAGTTTGACAAAGCACCTGTCCCCCTTTCCTTTTAACAATAATTATTCTACACAATAACGATTATGATCAGTGATAATTGTGATAATGCTGATAAAAGATAATATGACAATAACAATGATTATTATTTCTGTTATAATTATTATCATTATCATCATCATCATCATCATCATCATCATCATCATCATCATTACAGTTGTTATAATATAGATCGTTGGCAGCTTTGATATAGGCGGAGAGTTTGTGTCATTCTTTGGCCGCCATTAGCAGAGTAGAGTAAAACGTATAGTGTACGATGACATGTCCTGCTCCGAGTTCTAGGATAACCCTAAACATGGAATCATTCAGTAATGGAGCGAAAGTTTGACCTGCTGGTCATGGTACATGTCAATACGAGATGCTCAATTTTGTAAGTTCTGTACCCTTTTAAGGCATTCCTGTCGAGAGACCGTCACAGTAATCTAGCATCAAAAGAGGAAGGACTTAGCTGCGTCCTATATGTTGACAAGCATCAACGCCGCTTCGAAACCGTTTGCTTTGTGAGGATTACAATTATAAAGTAATGTATTAGTGTTATTCAGTCATTTAGTTTCCATGGCACGCAAGTTGATTTGTAACATTATCTACAGATCAATAAATAGCCAATTCTTAGCGAAGACAGTGTGGCATCTTGCGATATAGTGGAACAGAAAGCATGTGGATTGTAAAATAGATGGTGTCACTTACCCACTTTTGAGGGACGCCTATGGAATTCGTGGCCATCAATTGCTTCCCATTTAGTTCTACACTATTACACTAGTGGTCCAATCATATAAAAGATTCAAGATATTTCAATGGCCTTCTTCAAAGTCCCCTTCCATTCAAAAGACTTGATGTGTGAATCCTGGTCTATGGTGACAAAGGTAGCTGACAAGTTTGGTGAGAAAGTGGAACATGATTATCGTTTAACTAGAGCAACATAAAATATGCACACATTATCATATGTTGTTTAAGTATGATTTTATTCAAGTTGAAGGCAATGTGAGTAGAACAGAACATAATATATATATATATATATATATATATATATATATATATATATATATAAAATTATATAGATAGGTCCAAACATGTTGCGAATTCACGTATTGGCTCCAATGTAACGAAGAATAAACCGGTAATGCAATATTTCGCCAATATAGAGTTTATTTAGCAACTCAAATTTTCGGTGGCTTCCATCCACCTTCTTCAGGAGACTACTGAAGAAGGTGGATGGAAGCCACCGAAAATTTGAGTTGCTCAATAAACTCTATATTGGCGAAATATTGCATTACCGGTTTATTCTTCGTTATATGTATATACATATATATATATATATATATATATATATATATATATATATACAAAAGCCAGGTTCAAAATGAATGGCAGAATCAGTAGAATAATTCTCGTTTAAAAAGTGATGATAAGATGATGCAATATATAAATCTATCAGCATCAGTATACGGAAGTAGTACGTAGTCCTGTCGAGACTTCCGGTCGACTTCCGGTCGTTTATGCATCATCATCATCTCATCTCTAACTGTCTTAAATTTTCATGTGACACTTCGCCCCATACCCCACCTCCAACAAAAAGCCATCGTTACAACTATATCACAAAGCATTTTCACAATAAAACAGAAAAATAAAGACAAAATTCTACATTATTCGGTTGACCTTCAACCCATAACTCCTCCTCCATAAAATCACTACATAACAATACACAATATATCCAGTTCAAACGAAACGCATATTCAAAACATTTCAAAATACAAACAAAACAAACAAAAACAATAGAACAAGATCATTTAAACATATCATACTAAGGAAATGAAGGTTAGAAAATGGCCTATAGTTGGAATGATTTTTTTTTCCAGTGTATGAAAAGTTTCTTTGAAGTCGAAAAAGGCCGATCTTCAGGCAGTGGAATTATGCAACTTTCAGGGGTGGAGTAAAAATGTTTCTTAATACAGGTAACATGTCAATCAATAAAGCTCAAATATACGAGGATACAAGAAACTTTAATGTCTGTTAAGAATACAGAAATTCACCTTCCACTGGCATAACATAAAAGAAGGAAAATCATAATATGTGTGGATAAAACATATAAGTGTGGATAAAACATGAGTGCGGAAAAACATGTATAAGCGTGGATTGGTGCAACATTAGTGAAACATTTCAGTGAAAATTCGATTAAAAAAAATGTGCTTCAATTTTCTGTTTATTCAATTTGATACGCCTCTAGAGGTGGCTTACATTAGACAAGTCTTAGAGCTAGATAAAGTGCTAGAAGAAATGTTGAGTACTTTCTGCTCGAGGGGGGCGAATGGAAGGAAAATAGAAGTAATTACTTCCAGGGTGTGTTTTTTTCTTTAAAGCATACAAGCAGAGGCAAGGAAAAAATATTCGCGGGGGACCGTACCTGCACGGCTTCTACTGTGCCAAAGCAGCATGGCTGTTCATCCATAAATAGGATCTTTATTTGTATAGTATCAGTATCAGTTTGAATAATTTGATTACCAATTTATATGATTCAAAGCAAAATGCACCAAATGTTAGCGCCACGTAGATACAAAGATAAAGAAAATAATTACAGTACACTCACAAACCACACGCGGTAATTACAGCTAGGAATATATGGATATATTTTAAAAAGATACTTACTACAATATACAGGTTAATAGTGTCTAGTGTTCTAACAAAAACATGCAAATTTGTAGTTCAGTTCAGTCCAGTTCAAATTTATTTATTCATTTTTCCACGATGAAATAGTATATAGACAAAAATCTCACTTTCTTCAGTGACAAAAAAAAAACAACGATTCAAGTAAAGTAAATTCATCCAAGAAAACAATAATTAAAAACTTACAGTAAGGATACATTATGGTTGGCAAAGCAATGAAATTTCGATAATTGTCAATATGCATAGTGTGAAAAAACGAAGAGACCCACTAAAAAGACAGACTTTGAAGAATGTGGGCCCCTCTTTGGTGCAAAGTAGAAGAGGGTAAGAGCATCATTGGATTTGAAGTACATTATGATCATATCAATGGTAGCAGCTTTAATGTGGGTCAAGTCATAATTTCTCTACCAAGCCTGTCGACCACAGTTCTAAGTCCAAAACACACTGTATCACGTGTTTCTGATCAATAAAACCTTCTGGTCAATCTTGACCCGTATAAAGTCGGACAGGGTATTCCGTTTATTGTCTTGTTCAAATTTAAAGAGAGAGAGAGAGAGAAAGAGTGAGGAGGGAGCGATGCCGTTAATTTGAAACACTAGATAGGGTCTTAAAAAGAAGTGAATGAATTATGTACACTCACAGTGCCTCGGAAATCTTTTGGAGGAAGACATACAATGTTGTTGGATATTGAGAAACTTTAATGTGGGGGTGTTAAGAGAGTGCCTGTCTCTTTCTCAAACAAAAACTTTGTCATGCTAACAATTTTGACACTTACTTTAAGCATGACATGACAGTATACCTGGATACAAAGACGTACAGGAAAAAATAACATACTAAACCAATCTTCTAGCGATGGCAAACTATAGTCTTGGGCATGCATAGTCTAAGTTAAACGCATTGTAAAGTACCTACCCTTACCAGACAGACTCTAGGGATTGGTTACATTACCATTAAGGAAGTAGGCAAGTGAAGTGCATATTTCTTTTTCCCCCACCAAGTTCATGATCACAATCTTACTGATATTGGGTGGTAATCACGTGGTGATGTAATTAAACTGTGCTACCAAAATTCACCAGTTGTGTTTAATCTGGCTTTTTTTTCAGATAATCAACTTTTGGTTAAAAGCGATGACAGTGTGCCTTTCTCCTCATTTTCCTTTGCATTTCGCTGTCATAGAGACAAAAGCAAAGACATACAGAAAATAACGTCTGTCTCACTCGCTGGACGAATAATGTTTGTACTTTTCTACCAATCCGCCACACCTGGCATCTACCAGCGCCTTATCGAGGTCATGGATGAGGCCACCGTTCTCATACTTCCACGCGATTAAGAGTTCTATGACCGCTCCCTTCATGTCCAAATGGTGCTTTTGCCTGATATTCTCAGACTCTAAAGAGTTGAAGCCGAGGAATGCTGCCAGTTCGTAGTAATTGCTTGATGGAAGGATGGTGGACAGTTTGAAGATCTGCTCTGATGTGACGCTCTCCTGCTGTCTGTAAGGTAATAATGCGATGACAATAATGGTGACAGTGTTGGTGACGAAATTGCAGTGGTATTGATACTGCTTACGATTATGACGATAGTTACATGGGTATGAACCAAAGAACTTGCTGCAAATCAAAGTCATTGCTCATTGACAAAGCTAAACATCTTTCAGTGATTTTTTTTTTCTTTTTAAAAGCAGAGAAACCATTAGCGTACCTGACAGGTAGGTTTTATTCAAAATCTTGTAATAGCCTAAATATACGCATACATCATCCATGTCTCCATCAGACTATTCTGTAGAGTTGTAGCAATATGGCAATCATAACTTTGAAAAGGGAAAGTGTTACTGCCGACGCATACACACACACACACACACACACACACACACACACACACACACACACACACACAAATACACTGTATGTGATATTCTTATGTCTGAAGTAATGGCAGAGTATCTAATGGCAGCAGTGTCTCTTGAAAATTGCAAAAGAAATCGTTACCGACATCAGTGGGCTTCAACTTCGCTGTTTATCGACGATGTTAATAAAAACATTACTATTTTGTCTGTTTGATTTGGCTTTTTGATATACGTCAAATTCAACTTAATTGGAGTTGGTTTTCACTGCAAAATCAGTATTTGTAATTCTATTACATAACATTATGTATAACAATGCATATGTACATTCGTACAAGCTTTCAGAGGTTAGAATATCCTGCGTGCTTTGGCAGAGAGGTCAAAGTTCAAAGTAAATTGTTGTGATAATAAGTTTCGAATCCCAGCTATCATAACATTCCCACTATTCGACATCTATTTGACATCAGTGTAACTGTGTACTATAGCTTTGTTTTGACTTTGCGGCGTGTGAAAAAACCCGGCGGCGACCGGGGCTCCAAGTCAGGTAGAGTTGCGGTCTAAATTTTCCTTCGGTTCTTCTTTACTAGAAAACAAAGACTTTTACACCATCAACCCTCAGAACATGTACTCGTATTTCTTATCTAAAAGTTTTCTCTTTTTTTTTTCTGGGGAGAGGCATGATGTCAACAAAAATAAAAAAGACCATCCATTCGATGTAAGGCGAAGTCATAAATACCTCCGTGAAACATTTGTGTCTATTGTCCTTTCTTCTGGACTTGACGTTCCCTCGCCTGGTTTTCCTTGATGCACGAGAGGATATTTCTCAGACAGTTTCTCTTTCTCGGTACCTTTGTTGTTTTGAATTCATAAAGAAGGAGTACAGAAATAATAGATCAAAATGAATTAACGCCCTCTTGTTACTTCTTACGATCACTGACCTCAGTGCTTATACCCCTTTCCCGCTGCCCCTCTCGGTGAACCACCGTTGGATTCCCCGGTGAATTCACTAGGGAACCTCCCGTTGATATTTTCACTGCCGTCGTTTCACACCTACAATGCTCTCGGTGAATTTTGTTTGCAACTTTCCCCTAGATGTGTTTTCTGCTCGCACCGCGCCCGATACCAGCTGAAGTGTGGAATAATGGCGCGATTCGCTCGCCGATTTGAACATGATCTGGTTTATACTGTACTACAGTGCGTAGTGGTTCGTACTCGTAACTTCTCTATGATATCACCTCTATCGATCGTAATTCGCATTTTCGGAGGGCCTTCATTTTATTGCTCACGGTGTTAAAATTTGCGATATTTGCAGCTCATTATTGTATACAAAAAAAAAAAAAAATAGAATGGAATTTGCTATCATTGTGTCACTGATGCTTCTGAATCAACTTGGACTGTTCATAAACCGAGTGATGTTGCAATCGCAGCAGTATAGTCAGCACGAAGACGGATGAGACTCATCAGCGTACCAGACTGGGAGAGGAATTAAAGTAGAGGAAGACACGGCAACCGAGTACACTCTAACTAATCAGCTCAGCTTATTTGTATACGGCATGCGTACAATTAAACGATACAACACGATGCAATACTGTACCACAATGCCGTTGCGGCGGTGAAAGTCATACGAACGACACACTGCTGTAGTCGTGTGTGTGTTTAAGGCCCGGTCCACTGCACTTACGGATGCAGAGAGGATGTAAAACGTAAGAAAGATCTTGCCATCCGTTGGAAAACGCTACGCATCCGCTGTGTACTCATCGCATACGTGTTTCATACGCTCTATCCATCAAGCATCCGTCCATGGTGATCTCATCCGCGCAAAAAGTTTTAAGCTGCTTAAAACTTTTAGAACGGATGAACTTTCCGCCGTATACGACGTAAATACATAATAAATAAATAAGACATATACGAGCAACAAACGTTGTATGTCCGTTTTCATTCGTTAAACGTCCGCTGAATCCTCTCTGCATCCTGTGGGCATCCTCGCAACTCACATCCGCTGCGGCTGAAAACGTAGAGGGAGGAAAGATATGGTACATATAGAACGTCTCTACATCGTTAATAGCACTGAAATAGAAAGGATGTAAGCGTATGCATCTCGTATATAAAGTATTCAGAACGGAAAACGCGTTTGTTTCTGTTAGGCGTACGTGATGCATCCGCTTCATCCGCTCTGCATCCGCTCTTTCCGCTATGCGTCCGTTTCGCAATTATCATCGGCTGCCCCCTCGGAGCTGTCATCCACTTCCATCCGCTGTCATCCGCTAGGCTTGCGATGAACATCCGTTTACCATCCCCGCTACATACTACCCACGTCCGTTCTTTTTCCGTTCTGTTTTCGCAATTTTTCACCAATTTTGTCAATTTCTGGAGCGGATGAAAGCGGATGGAGCCACCCCCGAAATCTTGCTCGTCCGCTGTGTCCTTTCTGCATACGTTTTGTGTCCATTGGCCAGTGGGACCGGGCCTTAACATGGGTATACACGAATTACGTGTGGATTAATTTGGGAGAGCGCGATAGCTAGAGAAAAAACCGTCGTGCGCATGGCAGATTGTCGTTAGCGCACTTCCCTGCGCCTGGCAGATTGTCGTTACAGCGTGGGAGTGCGCATGGCAGATTGTCGTTAGGGTGTGGGAGTGCGCGTAGGGTTAACAACATTCTGCCATGCGCACGGAAGTGCTCTAACAACAATCTGCCATGCGCACGGAAGCGCGCTAACGACAATCTGCCATGCGCACGACGAAACGTGTGCATGACCAGAAACAAAACATGACCTTTGACATAATTTGCATATTTTCCCGGTGGCAATATTTTTTTTCCCAGGATGGGAAAGTCACTAGTGTGTGTAAAGTCTATGGCAGTCTACTGACAAAAAACGTCTGAAACTAAGACTATAGGGAGACAAATTGTGTTTGCATAATTTAAAACCCCAATGACCACCAATCTTGGCAGCTCCTCCCTGTGGCACGATGTGTTAGTGCTCTGATCGTGGAGCTATCAGTGCTAAAAAGATGGACGGTGGTTCGAATCCCACGCTGGGTTTTGCTCACCATCTTGTTTCCATTTTTGCTCTTAATTTGTAAAGTATAATAAGTTTGTAACGGTTTATTCCGTCAGGCTTATAGAGAGTAATAAAGTCAAAGACTTGATAGTTATTCTCTATCCAAGTCACCAAGACAAATAAATGCCTTTCCCATCCTGGGAAAAAAAAAATATCGCCGGCGTTTCACCGAGACGACCTTTCACGCTGGGCGTTCCTCGGTGAACGGTTTCATTTCGAAACCGTCTAACGGTTGATCACAGTGGCTAGTTTTTTTGGGTTTTTTTCGTCATATTTTCTATGTGCTTGTAAACATCTGTAAATAAATTGTATTATAATGTAAATAGCACCAGTCTGCAAGAATCTTCAGTCTATTGAAGGAGGCAGGCTTAATCAGAAGAAGAAGAAGAAGAAGAAGAAGAACCACCGGTGGTTTCCCGTTGAACTATTGGTGTTTACCCAGGACGCTTCTAGTGTAAAAATTGCCCAAAATTCAATCGGTGTTTCACCTAGGCTTCCCCTAGGTTTCAACCGAGTTTCCTTTCACACTGCGGGGTTACCCGGGTGCCCCCGGAGGCACCCGGGGAAGATTTCCTTCAGCGGGAAAGTAGTATTAGACCAACATTCAAAGCAAAGACAAAAGGATTGAGGAAGGAATAAATCACTAGACTTGGAATTTGTCAACACTGACAAATTAGGTGATCCGGGCCCCGTTGCTAGAAACTTTGCGTTTAAACGCAACTTGCAACTGATTGTCACTGGCCAATCAAAATCATTGTTGCATGCATGTCTTCTTAATAGGGCAGACCCTGAGTCAATCAGAATGGTTGTTTCAAAATTAGCAATTATTTGCAATTGATTGCAACTTTCTTGCAACGGGGCCCCGATCTGTTCGGAAATCAATGATTTGAGTCCTGATCCAAATAGGCATGACCATACAGATTTCATCGGTGTTGAGGGGACATTGGCCGTGTGATGTTTGGATTCTCATTTACAAAAGGAGTCAGACCTGCCATCTTTGGTACCGAATTCCGTATACACTAACGAAGATACAGAATGAAGTATATTTGACCTTTGACCCCACTTTGCACACCCAAGATGGCGTCTGAGCAAAAAGTGGTTATTTATGAAATGATCCTTGTAACAAGGTCTTTGCGTGTTCAAAATATGGAAAATATTATACATGTATTCACCAAGATACAGGATGAAACATTTATGACCTTTGACCCTAATTTACATACCTAAGATGGTGTCTGATCAAGTAGTTGTTATTTTATAAAATAATGTACGTGACATAAACTAAACATGTGCAAAATATTGGGGTGATAGGGACTGTTTTTCTTGAGTTATTGCAAAGAAAGTTGCAGAAAGAAAGATAGATCTCAATACATCGAAGATAAGCTTTAATTTCAACCAAGTTTTTTGACGTGATCCCGACATAGTAAGAAAAAACAAAGAGCACAATTTCGATAGCGCAAAGTCGCAGCTACAACATATTAAAATCTGGGAGAAATTCACAGAAGGGTAGATGAGCTAGTGCTCGATAAAGACAATCATATCAATATTCACATCTAGAAAAGTTCCCTCCCATAGAGATAACACGTCATAACGAAGATACAGAAAGAAGTACATATGACATTTGACCCCACTTTGCACAGACAAGATGGCATCTTAGCAAAAAGTGATTATTTTGTGAAATGATCCTTGTAACATGGTCTTTACGTGTGCAAAATATGGGAAAGATAGGACATGTATTTACCAAGATACACGATGAAACATTTATGACCTTTGACCCTACTTTACATACCCAAGATGGTGTCCGATCAAGTAGTTGTTATTTTATGAAATAATGTACGTGACATGAACTAAATATGTGCAAAATATGGGGGTGATAGGGTATGTTCTTTTTTTCAGTTATTGCAAAGAAAGTTGCAAAAAGAAAGAAATATCTCAATATATCGAAGATAAGCTTTAATTTTAACCACGTTTTTTGACGTGATCCCGACACCGTATGAAAAACACAGGGCACACTAGCGATAGCACGCAGTCTCAGCTCCAACATATCAAAATCTGGGAGAAATTCACCGAAGGGTAGATGAGCTAGTGCTCGATAAAGACAATCATGTCAATTTTCACATCTAGAAAAATTCCCTCCAATAGAGATAACACGTCATAACGAAGATAAAGAAAGAAGTACATATGACCTTTGACCCCACTTTGCACAGACAAGATGGCATCTGAGCAAAAAGTGGTTATTTTGTGAAATGATTCTTGTAACATGGTCTTTACGTGTGCAAAATATGAGAAAGATAACACATGTATTCATCAAGATATAGGATGAAACATTTATGACCTTTGACCCTAATTTACATACCCAAGATGGCGTCTGATTAAGTAGTTTTTATTTTATAAAATAATGTACGTGACATAAACTAAACATATGCAAAATATTGTGGTGATAGGTTATGTTTTTTGTGAGTTATTGCAAAGAAAGTTCCAGAGAGAAAGAAATATTTCAATGCATCAAAGATAAGCTTGAATTTCAACCAAGTTTTTTGACATAATCCCGACATCGTATGAAAGAACGAAGGGCACATAACGATAGCCCAAAATCTCAGCTACAACATACTAAAATCTGGGAGAAACTCGCACAAGCATAAGTGAGCTAGTGCTCGATAAAGATAGTCATGTCAATTTTCATTTCCAGAAAAACTGCACTCCCATAGAGATAACACGTAAACTGGTCAAATTTGACAAGGTTACTTTCAATCCATTTTTACGAGGTGATGCCGTCATCCAATCAAAATTGTGTTACTACACTTATGAAAGACCATTAAATAAGCTTCAACTTACTGAAATTAGGGTGAAAATAAGCAAAGGATACAAGTGAGATACGCTCGAGTGAAATTGAAATTTGATGACGTCATTTTGAAAATTTACTTTTTTTACTTTATTAGGAAATTTGATATCTTTTAATCATTTTTTCATTATCGCCAACCCATGAAATGACATGTACAACTCATCAGCTTTCAAAATATGTAAAGAAAATGGGGGGTTGTAGAGCCCACTAATGTCAAAATCGACCACTAATGTCAAAACAACTACTAATGTCATAACACGTCGACGACAAATGTCATAACAACCACTAATGTCATAACACGTCGACGACAAATGTCATAACAACCACTAATGTCATAACACGTCGACGACTAATGTCATAATGACCACTAATGTCATAACACGTCGACGACAAATGTCAAAATCGGATTAACCACTAATGTCATAACACGTCGACGACAAATGTCAAAATTTCCATTTTTACTGCAAATGTCATAACAAGTTGACGACAAATGTCAAAATCGGATTAACCACTAATGTCATCTAACACATCGACGACAAATGTCAAAATTTCCAAATTTTACTGCAAATGTCATAACGCGTCACAGGGGCATATCCAGGAATTCTGTCAAGGGGAGGCGCCTTTATAAAATCAAAGGCTGGCGAGACCCTCCCCCCCCCCCCCATTTTCTTATTTATATATCTGTTGCGTTAACAAAATATAGAGAGAGGGCACCAGAGGGGGATGCGCCCCCTCTCGATCCGCGATTGCGTCAACCGCAAATGTCAAAATTTGGTTAATCACAAATGTCATAACACGGCGACCACAAATGTCATCACGCGTCACAGGGGCGGATCCAGGAATTCCGTAAAGGGGAGGTGCCTTTACAAACTCAAAGGCCAGGAAAACCCCTCCCCTTTCTTTTTCTTTTTTCTTTCTTTTGTTTTAACAAAAACAGAGACGAGGAGGGGCCGCCGCGCCCCCTCTAGATCCGCCACTGCGTCAACCACAAGTCAATGTCAAAACCCATCATTTGCATTACAGAGACGGATCAAGGAATTCCGTAAAGGGAGGCGCCTTTACAAAGTCAAAGGCTTCCACACCCTCTCCCTATTTTTTCTTTTTATTTATGTTGTTAAAAAGATAGAAGGGGGGCACCACAAGGGGATGCGTGCCCTCTCCATCTTTGATTGCGTTAACCACAAATGTCAAAACTCATTGCTTGCATTACTGGGGCGGATCCAGGAATTCCGTAAAGGGGAGGCGCCTTTACAAAATTAAAGCTGCCGTACCCCCTTCCCATTTTCCCCTTTTTAGTTTTATTGTTTTAACTGGGAGAGAAGAGGGGTTCGCGATTGCGTCAACCACAAATGTCAAAACTCATTGCTTGTAATACAGGGGCGGATCCAGGAATTGCGTAAAGGGGGGGGGGGGCACCTTTACATAATTAAAGCCTGGCGCATCCCCCCATCTTTTTGTTATTATTCATGTTGTTTTGAAGGGAAAAAAGAGAGGGGGCACCAGAGGGGGATGCGCGCCCCCTTCTCGATCCGCGACTGTGTAAACCACAAATGTCAAAACGCATTGCTTGTAATACAGGGGCGGATCCAGGAATTGCGTAAAAGGGGGGGGGGGGGAGGCACCTTAACTAAAGCCTGGCACATCCCCATCTTTTTGTTATTATTTATGTTGTTTTGAAGAATTTTTTTCTTTTTATTTATGTTGTTTTTTAAGGGGGGCACCAGAGGGGGGATGCGCCGTCTCGATCCGCGATTGCATCAACCACAAAATGTCAGAACTCATTGCTTGCATTACAGGGCCGGATCCAGGTAGTCCGTAAAGGGGAGGCGCCTTTACAAAATTAAAACTTGCCGCACCCCCTATTTTTTTTTTTCATTTCATTTGTGTTGTTTTTACAACAACAACAACAACAACAACAAAATAGCTACCGCACCCTATATTTTTTTCTTTTATTTCTGTTGTTTTAACAACAAAACAAAAAAAAAAGATAGAAAGGGGGCACCAGAGAGGTATGAGTCCCCTCTCGATCCGCGATTGCGTCAACCACAAATGTCAAAACTCATTGCTTGCATTACAGGGGCGGGTCCAGGAATTCCGCAAAGACGTCTTTTCAATATGAAAGGCTGGCGTAACAGGAATTCCCCAAAGACGTCTTTTCAATATTTAAAGGCTGGCGTAACCCCCCTCAACTTATTTATTTCTTTTTATTTTTACGGAATTCCTGGACCCGCCGCCGCGGCCCCTGTAATGCAAGCAATGAGTTTTGACAGTTGTCGTTGACGCAATCGCGTATCGAGAGGGGAAGCATCCTCCTCTGGTGCCCCCTATCTATTTTTTTGTTGTTAAAACAACAGAAATGAAATGAAAAAAAATAGGGGGAGCGGCATGTTTTAATTTTGTAAAAGCGCCTCCCCTTTACGGAATTCCTGGATCCGCCCCTGTAATGCAAGCAACGAGTTTTGACATTGCGGTTGAGGCAATGGGGGATCGAGACGGGCGCATCTCCCTCTGGTGCCCCCCTCTTTTTTTTTCTTCAAAACAACATAAATAATAACAAAAAGATGGGGGTGCGCCAGGCTTTTATTATGTAAAGGTGCCCCCACCCCCTTTACGAATTCCTGGATCCGCCCATGTTTTACAAGCAATGAGTTTTGACATCTGCGGTTGACGTAATCGCGGATCGAGAAGGGGGCGCATCCTCTCTGGTGCCCCCCCCCCCCTTTTCTCTCTCTCTCTCTTTCAGTTAAAACAATAAAACTAAAAAGGGGAAATGGGGAGGGGGTGCGGCAGCTTTAATTTTGTAAAGGCGCCTCCCCTTTACGGAATTCCTGGATCCAGGAATTATGACATTTGTGGCTGAGGCAATCATGGATCGTGAGGGGGCGCATCCCTCTCATGTGCCCCCCTTTCTTTAAAAAAAAAAACAACAACAACAACCCAACATAAATAAAAAGAAAAAAAATCTTCAAAACAACATAAATAATAACAAAAAGATGGGGGGGGGGAATGCGCCAGACTTTAGTAACGGTTCCCCCCCCCCCCTTTACGTAATTCCTGGATCCGCCCCTGTATTACAAGCACTTGTGGTTTGCGCAATCGCGGATCGAGAAGGGGGCGCATCCCCCTCTGGTGCCCCCCCCCCCCTCTCTCTCTCTTTAGTTAAAACAATAAAACTAAAAAGGGGAAAATGGGGTTGGGTGCGGCAGCTTTAATTTTGTAAAGGCGCCTCCCCTTTACGGAATTCCTGGATCCGCCCCTGTAATGCAAGCAATTAGTTTTGACATTATTTTGTGGTTCACGCAATCGCGGATCGAGACGGGCGCATCCCCCTCTGGTGCTCCCTCTCTTTATTTTCTTCAAAACAACATAAATAATAACAAAAAAAATGGGGGGATGCGCCAGGCTTTAACTATGTAAAGGTGCCCCCTTTACGTAATTCCTGGATCCGCCCCTGTATTACAAGCAATGAGTTTTGACATTTGTGGTTGACGCAATCGCGGATCAAAAAGGGGGCGCATCCCCCTCTGGTACCCCCCCCCCCTCTCCCTCTCTCTCTCTCTCTCTCTCTCTCTTTAGTTTAAACAATCAAACTAAAAAGGGAAAATGGGGGAAGGGGTGCGGCAGCTTTAATTTTGTAAAAGCGCCTCCCCTTTACGGAATTCCTGGATCCGGCCCTGTAATGTAAGCAATGAGTTTTGACATTCACTTTGTGGTTAACGCAATCATGGATGGAGAGGGCACGCATTCCTCTATGGTGCCCCCCTTCTATTTTTTTAACAACATAAATAAAAAGAAAAAATGGGGAGGGAATGTGGAAGCCTTTGACTTTGTAAAGGCTCCTCCCTTTTACGGAATTCCTGGATCCGCTTCTGTAATGCAAATGAAGGGTTTTGAAATTAACTTGTGGTTGACGCAGTGGCGGATCTAGAGGGGGCGCGGCGGCCCCTCCCCGTCTCTGTTTTTGTTAAAACAAAAGAAATAAAAAAGAAAAAGAAAAAGAAAGGGGAGGGGTTTCGCTGGCCTTTGAGTTTGTAAAGGCACTTCTCCTTTACGGAATTCCTGGATCCGCCCCTGTGACGCGTTATGACATTTGTGGTCGACGTGTTATGACATTTGTGATTAACCCAATTTTGACATTTGCGGTTGACGCAATCGCGGATCGAGAGGGGCGCATCCCCCTCTGGTGCCCCCTGTCTATATTTTGTTAACGCAACAGAAATAAAAATAAGAAAATGGGGCGGGGGGGGGAGGGTCTCGCTAGCCTTTGATTTTGTAAAGGCGCCTCCTTTTTACGGAATTCCTGGATCCGCCTCTGTAATGCAAATGATCGGTTTTGACATTAACTTGTGGTTGACGCAGTGGCGGATCTAAAGGGGGCGCGGCGGCCCCTCCCCGTCTCTGTTTTTGTTAAACAAAAGAAATAAAAAAGAAAAAGAAAAAGAAAGGGGAGGGGTTTCGCTGGCCTTTGAGTTTGTAAAGGCACCTCCCTTTTACTGAATTCCTGGATATGCCCTTGTGACGCGTTACGACATTTGCAGTAAAATTTTGAGATTTTGACATTTTTTTGTCGTCGACGTGTTATGACATTAGTGGTTAATCCGATTTTGACATTTGTCGTCGACGTGTTATGACATTTGCAGTAAAAATGGAAATTTTGACATTTGTCGTCGACGTGTTATGACATTAGTGGTTAATCCGATTTTGACATTTGTCGTCGACGTGTTATGACATTAGTGGTCATTATGACATTTTTGTCGTCGACGTGTTATGACATTAGTGGTTGTTATGACATTTGTCGTCGACGTGTTATGACATTAGTGGTTGTTATGACATTTGTCGTCGACGTGTTATGACATTAGTGGTTGTTATGACATTTGTCGTCGACGTGTTATGACATTAGTGGTTGTTTTGACATTAGTGGTCGATTTTGACATTAGTAGGCTCTACAGGGGTCCTGACGAGTAAAATAGGATTTGAAATTGGCGTTTTTTGGGCATAGTTGCACTGTATATCGCCATTGACGCGCGCGCGGAATTTCAACTTTGACGGGCCCGCATGACGTCCTATTGAGTCGGATTGACTTGAAACTTGGTAGACATATTCCTTGCCATTTCAGACATTCAATCAAAGTGAAAAACCGGGATATTTCTATTGCATATGAGCTGTGCGTGCGTATATGCGTGCGCGCGCGTGCGCGTCCGTCCGATTTTTTCAATTTTTCAAATAATGCTACAAATGGTCTGAAACGTGTGCAAAAACAATTTGAGCTCGATTGGAACATACAAATATTTCAACGCGCGCGTACGCGCACGTTTTAAGGGTATAGATGAATGTTGAGAACATGAGTAGAATCAGCTTGACTTGAACTATATGTGACGTAAATTTCATTGAAAAATTCCATTCCATCAATGAGATATGAATGAAAATGTGTTTTAATATAATGACGTCATAGTGACGTCACGGTCGACTGATCACAATGATTTTTACTAGTTCTGTAGTCTTTGGGACACGATACATATATGGTATAAGTTTGACAATGATAGGCAATGCACTTTCTGAGCTAACCTCTGCACAACTTTTGCGGAGAAATAACAAAGAATCAGTACAGATACAGAAGGTGATCCGAAGGATACTCGGATCACCTAATAAAGAAAGAAAGAATCAGTACAAATACAGAAGGTGATCCGAGAGGATACTCGGATCACCTATTAATAGGTGAAGCTTTATACTTACCTGAAGGCTCGTTGCTATCACTTCCATTTGCATCTCCTGATTCATGTTTCTCCCTATTTTTTCTGAGGACAGGAGAAAAACGAAGGAACGAAAGTCATTTGAGTTCAAAACATGCCATACTGTGTTTACACTCGCCGTATAATGAGTTTACTGATATTTTTCACTGTGCAGCTCAATTATATACCAAGAGGCATTCAAGCAATGCTGTAATATATTGTAGGTAAGGCAATCTATGGCAACCGATTTTTTTTTCTTTTTTTTTTGGGGGGGGGGGTCCCGTCACGTATGCAAAAATGTTTGAAAGGTGTCTTGCTTTCTATTTCATGATGTCATTCTAAACTCTGTCTTGTGCCTTCATCATTTCATAAGAAAGATAATAGCCTTTCAAATATGTTTATATGTATTTCAATACACACATTGATTACTCACATCCTCTTCCTCAGATTGTTGCAGAATCGTTTAAACTTGGCAGTTATGACTTTTAAAAGGGAAAGGTTAATTGCAGAAGTTTAGACCAAAAACAATTGATACACTGTACTCAATATTTTGAAGTCTGATGCAATGGGAGATTGCTGGGTGAATGACAGCATCACCTGTTGAAAACTGCCTATCCAATAAACGTGACCGATATCGCTAATAAATGTGATAAATCATGTTAAACAGCCAGACTTTATAGCTATATTACAATGATGTTAACAACAGGGAAATCGGGGGTCTGACCAGAGTATTGCAAGTTTATCTTCCATATATTCTTGTAAACTATTACCTATAAAGAAAATATAAAAAAAAAACAATACATCCGGGGCAGCTTTGAAAGCCTCTATTGATATTGTACTGCCTGTCCAGTTTGGAGACACATTCAACCATACAGTGTATGTCTCAAAATTGATACACACTGCAAAACTACTTTCATTTCGTACAAACATTTCACTGCGTTTACGTGAAATCTCACTCATTATACAGGTGATGTTAATTGATCAGTGACTTAATTTCCTCCGTGTAAGTTACCATTACTTTCATATGTCAGATTTTAGAGAAGTTTACATTTATGAATGACAAAATGAAAGTGCGTTAGAATCATTGATTACATGTCAACTTTGCATCCTTATGTAAAATATGTGTAACAGTAAAATAATTAGTCGTAGGTTTTTTTCTCAAGAAGAAGCATAATGTCAACAAATATCGAAAATAAAGTTCAAGGAGTTGACACCCAAACAAGGGAGCTTTTGCTTTTTTTTTTTTTTGAAGTGAAAAGATCCGTTTCACATTTTTTTTTATTTCATTGGTTTTTGCACAAACACTCACACACGCAAGTAAAAACAAAGATCTTGAAAATTCCAGAGGCCGCGGGAGGGCACACTCTTATTTCTGCGGCGTCAAAAATAACTCGGAAAGTGTGAAATATGACTCGGAAATGGCGCCAGCTGGGAGTCAACTCCTTCCGAGTGAAAGCTACTCGGACGTCCGAGTCTAATGATTTCACTCAGTTTCCGAGGTCACTTTCCGAGTTATTTCTGTGGCGTCAAGTTAACTCGGAAAGTGTCAAATTTGACTCGGAAATGGGGTCAGTTAGGTGCAATCTATTCAAGCAAAATAACACGGATTTCCGAATCAAAAGATCACAATTTCACTCTGATACGGTGTCGTTTCCCGCATTGTAAGTAACCCATTTTGGTGTAGTAATGACTCGAATTTGGTGTGTACTTTTCTAGAGGAATGCGGAATGGGGGAATACATAGGAGTTTCCATCTGTGAGTACCCACCTCATTCACAACACTCATATAAATAATTGCCTGAAACATGGTCTAAACAGTCAGTTTTATTTAGGGCAAAATGAACTTTCGACACGGACACATTGACTGGTAATGGCGTAGCCGTAGGCGGCCGTACGGTAGCTCGAATTAGCAATCAAGATCGTATTTGCATTTTATGCATGTACAGTGGAGGTGTAGCTAGGGAGGTTCACATTTATTGTAGATTGGTTCTAACGTATAGCAAATAGCCCAGGGCTACGTACGAAAGGTACGAGCTACCGTACGGCCGCCTATGGCTACGCCATTACCAGTCAATATGTCCGTGTCGAAAGTTCATTTTGCCCTAGAAAATAAATTGACTGTTTAGACCATGTTTCAGGCAATTGTTTATATGAGTGTTGTGAATGAGGTGGGTACTCACCGATGAAAACTCCTATGTATTCCTCCATTCCGCATTCCTCTAGAAAAGTACGTGCACACAAAATTGTCCATCTTGAAGACAAAAGGTTGCAAGACATCTCGCGGCCGTGGCGGATCGTCGAGAAATGACGCTTTTTTTCGCGGGGGGTACTACGTCACATACGAAACATGACATGTTTTGTCTAATTGTAGCGCGCGTATGTCATGTACACCGCGCTGGGTATTTCTGATGTGACTCTGCGCATGTGTAAAAGTCCGATAACCAAAATGATAACTTGTATTTGAGTCAGAAGTACACGGTTGGTGTTAAATTTACATGGATCGGAGTGAAAATTTTTTGACTCGGATTCAGAGTTTTGACTCGGCAGAAATAAGAGTGCAATTGACGCGTTATCACCCTACCAACTCCCCTTTCCTATCACACAATTCTTCCTCATGCCACTATGCCATCCTATATAATTGCGCACTCTTCGAATTGGTTTAAGTAGCATTCAAGTGAGATTTTTATTGACATAACGGCTTGTGTGATTCAAAGAAATTGGCATGGTCTTTACATTACATACCTTTACCAGACAGAATTTGCAAAAATAGGGCTTTGTGACATTATCAACCGTCTTAAGCTCATGGTAATTAATAGATTGATTCAACAAATGAGCAAATGAAATGGACGAGTAATCAAAGTGAGATGATTTAATCATGCTGCCTCAAGGCCACAAGTTGCGTTTAGTCTGACAAATAATCCCCTTTCAGGCAAAAGCGATGACGGGTGATTTTTGACACTCCTTTTCCTTCGCATTTTGCTCTCATACAATATGTCATAGGCACATGAGCAAAGACATGCAGAAAATTACATCTTAAAGGCTTACAGGGCGCACTTTTGATGAATCACTTTTGTACTGCTCTATACCGATCTGCCACATTTAGCATCTACCAGCGCCTAATCGAGATCGTGGATGAGGCCACCTTACCTAGTTTTCAACACGTGTAAGAGTTCCAACAGGTGTTTTTGCCTAATGGTGTCTAACTCAGACTCTGAATTTTCTGATGAAAGGAGAGCTAACAGATTGATGATCATCTCTTCTACGACGCTGTCCTGCTGTCTGTAAAATGATAGTGCGATGACGATGATGATAACAGTGATATTGGTGACGAAATTACAGTGGTACTCATACTACTTATAGTGATTATTACTTGATATGAACTATAGAACTTGCTGCAAATCGAAGTCATTGCTTATTGACAAACATATACATCTTTCAGTTAACCCTTTTCTTTAGCAGAGAAATCATTAGGTGTTATTCAAAATCTTGTAATGACCTAAATTATACGCATACATCATTCGTGTCCTCTCAATCAGACTACTCTAGAGTTTTAGCAATATGAAAAACAGAACTTTCAAATGGGAAGGGATTATTGCTGAAGCATATAGATTTAAAGAAATGATTCGCTGTATTCAGTATTTCTATGTCTGAAGCAATGACAGAGTATCTAACACTAATGGCAGCATTTCCTCATGGAAACTGCAAATCAAATTGAGTATATGAATATAAGAACGACCCAAAGTCCATGGAAGACCATTTCGAGTAGAGTCTTCATATCTTTTTTGTTTGTCCAATAATATTCTATTTAACTGTGATGGGAAGGCAACATTGTATATACAAATTAGAACATATATTATTATGACAATTATCATTAACATTAATTGTGGAGATGCCATTTTGTGTGATGGACTTGGGTCGTTCTTTGATTCATATGGACTTGGGTCGTTCTTTGATTCATATACATGATATTCTGCTATAGAGATGAGAGGACGAGAGAGGGCGCTATAATATGAATGTAAGAATGACCTAAGTCCTCCATTCTTACATTCATATAAGATTTGACTCATTTATTTCAGGCACTTCCGGGGGTAATTAGGATTTATCATTTATACACAAGATGAGTCCATGCATAAGCTACAATTTCCCATGTCAAACTGAATTTGGCCAAAAATTGGACTTGGGTCGTTCGTATATTCATATACAGTACTCAATTGTCACTGACACGACCGGTCTGATAATTCATATTCAAATTCAACGACTCCATTCGATGTTAACAAAAACTTTTTTATTGCTAGTTTTTTTTTTATTATACGTCAAGGTAAATCAGTTTCATTGATTACTTTAATAAATCGTAATGTTAACGTTAAATTTGTAATTACATTACATAACACTTCCTAAAAGCTTTCAAAGGGTTAGCATAGTCCTGCTTGCTGTGGCAGAAAGATCACACAAAGGAGATTCAAAGTCTTTTGTTAGGATGAGTTTGTAGTCCAAGTCACTATAAAGTAGCAAGCGTTCCCACTATTCGACATCTTTTAAAAACTAGAGACTTAAGATTAAATAAATTGCAAAACTAATTTGTAACTGTTTTGTTTCGTTGTTTGTTTTTTTGTTCCTAAAGTAATGCTATAATGTAAACCGAAATCTCAAGTGAAGGCAATTCAGTTCAGCTAGAGAGACATCAGCATGTATATACGCCTCTGTATTTAACTTACATGGTCCTTTTGTCATGTCTTTGCCTTTTGTTTTCCACGTTCTGTTTTCGTTCTTCGGCACCCACAGGAGTTTGATTGTAGGAAAAGCAAAAGTTATCATTAACGACTCCTCATACAAAGAAAACTAACAAGAAATGTGAAATTGATAACGCTCATATCTATACAAGACAAGGTTTAACTACTCATGACAAAACAAAAAAGAGACAGTGTGTGAATGCTAATATGCAATGCAGTCAGGATTAATCCATAAAAGAGTACAATTCTCACCAGCTCTGAGTCGACGATAAAAATTTGTGTGCAATCATCGGATCACTCTTATCGTTTTAATCTCACTAAATTTAAGATCTAAGTGATTCCTCGACAACAGCTTCACTTTGTCCAAAATGTTATCGCTTTTACCCAAAAAGAATATTACGTTGTGCAGACCACGAACTTGATATATATTAATTTTTCTATTCACCTAACTTTATTGAGTCCAAAGGAATACCTTGCTATTAAACTCTTTCCCTTCCAGTACATTCATTACACAGAAACTGTTCAGAATTCTTTGAACTCAGAGAGGTTTACCCTCCAAGGTCTTTCATTTCGTTAGATTTTGATTCACTTCACACTTAAGAAAATGACATAGACATATTATCATCCGAAAAAGAAGAAAATTCAGTACAAATTATTTGAAATATTCATGTTAACCAACAACTATCTCGATACTAATAGTCAACCCTCATTTTACACTAGTACCGGTGACTTATGGTATTATCCAGTATAGTAGGAGTAATAAGATAGAGCCTAAATCTACACACGCTAACATGATCACAAGAAACTCATGGAGGCGAAGTGATAAATTCAAAAAAGAAAATATTCATGGGCAAATGTGTATACTCTTTAACCAGTGTCATGCAGGGGCGGATCCAGGGAGGACCGCAACCGGCGCACGCCCCCCCCCCCCCTTTACTTTTTTGTTGAAACAAAAGAAATAAAAAGAAAAAATGGGGAGAGGGTGCGTGCGCCCCCCTTTAATTTTGTAAACGCACCCCTTCTTCACGGAATTCCTGGATCCGCCCCTGGTCATGTACAACTACATTAGCCGGGTTCATACCACAGATATACTATATAGTTCTGTGGTTCATACGAACACCAATGGTGTTTATTAGCGCGATACAAATCTCGAGATTTGCATCGCGATCGTCATCCCGAGTTTTTTGCACGTGTGGACAGAAAAAAACCCCGAAAATTAGCGGGATAAGCATCGCGATGCTAATCCCAAGAAATCTTGCGCTGGTTCGTTAATTAGCGGGATAATTGGCCCCTCGCTGGTACGTGTGAACGGTCGGGATTATAGAATCTCGAGTTCTTATATCCCATCATGCAATGCGCACATCACAACAGCGATGCCTTTGCGAAGAGGTCCTTCACTTCTTTCAGCGTGTTTCTACAGAGAATCCGATAGACCCTAGCATTTGCAAGCGCGTAATCAAACAGTGCGCTAACGCGGAACCGGGTTGTTTCTACAGAAAGCGCATAATCGGATTGAATCCAAAGAGGTTCTATTGAATCCGATTCTCCACCTGAATGCAGGTGTGACCGGATGTCTGGAAAGTTGGCTGGTGCATTGTGGGCCTGATGATGCGGATGCGATCACCGATTGAACGAAACTCAGCACAGGGCCTGCCTGCCTAGCTAGCTTAGCCCGGGCGCCATGGGCCGGCCGGCCCGGCCTATAGTGTGGGTACAAGTTACAACCGGCACCCCAACCGGCTGCTGGACAAATTTGTTTTCATCCTACTCTAACGTTAGCTCCAACGTTTATATGGACTAGAAATTAGTTTTGTTTCCTACAAATTCTTTTCACGGATCTTAAGGTTGGATTTTTATAACTGGATTATCACATGTGACGAGACAACACAGCAGTTCACAGAGACACAGCTTCTGTCTCTGAATGAGTTCTGTAAGTTCTATCAATTCCCAAACTAGTTTCTAGAGTAGAAGTAGATAGAACCTCCTACTCAACTGTTGGGCTAGGCCCAACGTTAGGCATATTTCTAGTCTAACATTTAACGTTAACAAGTTAAGATAAAAAATGATTAGATTAGGGCCTACACGTTTTAGGCGTAAAGTCAAAGAGTCGTTGGGCCTACTGCGACTGGATACTTGGGCCTATTATTACTATCTTACTACTACACTAACTAGCCGTTAGACCCTAGGCCTACTAGTAAGTTAGCTCTTTTATGTTAGACTATTCATGTTAGTGATTTCCACATTTCACAACATTAACGTTCTACTTGTCATTGAGCCTAACGTTAGATTCTAACGTTAGGCTAGCCCCGGAGACCGCGCCGCCAGGCGCGGTCCTGCATGGCGGCTTCCCCGCAGTTTCGCTTATGTGAGAATAACGAATTATAGCTCCCCTATTACCACATGCGGCGACGTCACAAATAAACAATAAGTAAATTTCGATAATGAACACAGTAACAATCAAAACTGAAGTATAGATTACTTCATTGGCTTGGTTCTTCTCACCAATTCATCTGGAAACTGCAAAATGTTCCACATTTTTTAGGAGTAAGCGACCTGCCCCAGTGAGGAGAGCCTTGCTGGCATTTTGAAGGTGTATCCATTTGCACGCATCTACGCATGCGTAAATAATGACGTCATCGGTAGGGAAGCTCAAGGATATGAATAATGCATAATTAGGGGAGACCGGGTCTAGTTGTTACAATTTTCACATTTTTAGGTCTGTACAAAAAACGAATAGAGGAATCGGCTTCATTTTTGCTGTGAGGATACCTTATTTCCTCCTTCACTTAAAAACAGTACAAACTTTGGAAGTCCAGATAATATAAACAAGATATTACGTAATCAATAAACACAAAATTTTGTAACAACTTTCCCCGATGTTGGGGTAAGTTGTTACAGCACATGGGGTACTTTGTTACACCGTAGAAAGTCAACTCAAATCGGGTAATGCAGATCTGACGTGTTAGGTAATTCTTGATATTAACCTGTCTGGGTGTGCATGTTAGCCTATGCTGGGGTGTATGAGTGTGTTGGGTGTGTGTGGGTGTGGGTGTGTGTGTGTGTATATATATATATATATATATATATATACATATATATATATATATATATATATATATATATATATATATATATAAAACCATAAATTCAATTGAAAGTGCATTGGGGTAAGTTGTTACACCACTCGATTCTCCAGACGGGTCAAGTTGTTGTAACAACTTGACCCAGTGCGTTTTCAAAAACTTTTCACACGTGTGGCCAATAAACAATCAAACATCACGTGTTGCTACTTTCACCAAATGACAGCCAAAACACGCTTCTTTCAACCAGATACTCATCACTTACTGGAGAAGAATGGATTTGGTGTAATAAAGAAAAATCGAATTTTTCAAAATTTTACTCGGAGAGGTAAAAAAGTGCTTTTTGGACCTACCTTCTACATGTGACGTCCAGGCAAGGCCAGATTTCGCATGCAGAGATCGTTGGCTATACGTTTTGATTTGATATTACTTGTATAACGCCATCTTTTGATCATAATAGAGAAAATGACAGTGTAACAACTTGCCCGTGTAACAACTAGACCCGGTCTCCCCTACTCAGTGCATAATTACAAGGTGAAATGAATATGCATCAAACAGTTCATTTTCAATGTTTGCAATACTGTAGTACAGTACTGTAATTTTTATAGTTGTCTCGATTATCATTAATCGTATTAAAAGGACAAGTTAATGTTGATGCTTTTATTGCTAGTATTTTTGCCTGTTTTTCTTTTTTTCTTGTTCCCCCCCCCCCCCCCCCATCGGCCGCATCGTCGATGTACATAATACTAGTAACATTGTAAATGAATATTCATGAACTCAGTGTGAAGACCTAATTGATGTGCATGATCAAGACATTATTATTATTATTATTATTATTATTATTATTATTATTATTATAATTATTATTATTTTGTAAGCGATTCAAGCAGCATTACTGGAACACATTTCTTCGGCGTATTAAGGGTACGGAAAAAAAATTGCAGCAGCATGTTGTTGTTGCTGTTATCTTATTTTTTTTTTGGCGTGTATCATTCATTTATGAATACTTACGTCTGTAGCAAGTAATACGTAGCCCTTTGTCAAGGCCCTCTCGCTGTATGGTGTGGAGAGCCCAGCCGAGTGGGGTAGCGCTGTGCGCTCGGATGGACTAGCTTCGCTCGTTCGTTCGCTCTTCCGTTAAAAGGGCATTTTACCGGTTTTTTATTTTTTTATATGTTCTTCTTTTAATTCTAAAAGACCCAGCGGTGCAAACAGAATCAAAATTTCATAACGATTAAGTCCGTAATTTAATGTTAAAAATGGAACTTTTTAGGTGAGAATTATGCTAATGAGCTGACGAGCCCGGATGTTATGATGTCACAGGTGCTCTCACTGCTTGCATACGCGTGCGTTAATTCGTATCGAGTAGCAGACGACGCTTAGGCCTAATTTAGCTAGCAGGCGGCGCTTGTGTACTGTTCTATCCATGTAGATATCTCATATTTCACTCAACCAAATCGCACCAAAATTACAGGATATACTTCATAGCATATTTCGAAGTATTCTCTTATATTTGAACGAAATCAGTAATCGAGAAGTATCAATATTGACGCCGACTTTCAAGTCGTCACTCAAAAAAAATCACTCTTCGCGAGAGATCTTGGCGAACGCAAGATGCACAATCTAGAAATGAAGTTAGCCGACTAGTACTGTGCGAACGGGGAATTTACGCGAGAACTAAATTTAAAAGTGTAATGATTTTTGCGACTTGTGTGATATAGGAACTACATTTTTCATTCAGCTTACCACAAATAATTTGTAAATTTATTTATTGCCCCCGACTACTTGAAAGAGTTGTCTCATAATATTAAATGGCTAACTTCAGTCTGTGCGTGCGCAGCAGATAGACACTCTAGGTAGGGCCTGGCCGCAATCACTCATGTTAGTCGTAACGAGTTAATTATTTTTAGCGACGCCGACAGGAAAGTCGACATGTACACTTACGCTTCCCGACATGTGATTTGTTTCCAATTAACGTGAGCTGTTGGATATGAATCATAAAGTATTTCCTGTGAGTTTGGTGCCATTTGGCAAGGTGAATTTTGAGATATCTACATGGATACGGAAGTACTACACCAGCGCTGGGATCGCGAAGCGGCGACACTGTGTTAGAATCTACGTGGTCAGGCCACTCTTCCGAGATATGGGTCCTAGTACAGTAGGCCTATTGAAACAAACTGTTAGATCTAACATTAGTCCTTGGTGTAAAGAACACCACTATGAAATTTACTCGACTACAAAACATCGGAAATCCATAAAGCAGATACCTTACCTGAAAAATTCAGCACAGGAACAACAGTGCCTGCAGGACAAGGGTCCAGATCTAGATCTGGAGTCTGGACTTTCGTCTGGACTTTCTTCAAGTTCTGGCAGCAGGGTATGTAACGTTACGCTGTGCCTTATTAGCGTTGTGCACATAGGGCCTACAGCTGCAATGTCGACGGTGAGTGAGTGTAACTGTTAGGGCCAACTCATCAAAACTTGGACTGCCACGTAGAACCTACTCCTTGACTGCTCAGTAGTCCTAGTCCTAGTTCTAGTATTTCAGCGTCTATGTGTACTGGGTACCGTTTTCATCTCACTAAGCGTAAATCGTGCGTGCCGTTGAAGAGAGTCTATCTACATTTGGATTTAGATTCACTCAGCCCTCATCTACGTTAGATAGTTTGAACTGCACTGGCGAACCATCGCTCGATCATGATCATCAATGCGTAACGTTACTTACACCCGGTCTTCTATGGGCAGCACGTTTGGATAACGATGCCAATTTCATTTTGCATATCTGGAATTTCCCCACAAGTTTTATGTAAATAAAAAGCTGTTGAAGAGCTTGCTTTTAAAGATTAATAGATATTGTTTAACATATTTATCATAGCTCCATATTGCAATTATACTAAATAACAGCTTTTGGAGTGCTTCGTGTGAGATTTCATCAGTAAATTGGCATTATGTAGTTCGTCTTGCTAATGTCGGAGTTGTGCACAAAGAGCACCTGTGACGTAGGCCAAATTGCGTGGATAGTTCCATGGCTTGCTCGTTTTCATTTTTTTCAAAAAAATCATTACAGGCTTATCCTGGGTTTTACAATCTTCTCTTTCCAGTAGTAGGCATCAAAAAATGTAGATTAGAATTATCAGACAATTAGAAAATGTCAGTACAGTTTTCTTTTAAGCGAGCTAGGGCTTTGACAAAAGGCTAGCAATACAGTTCAAGTATTCTGTGCGCTTGTGCAAGTGATTGTGAATTCTGTGAACATCGGTGAGCTGCATATAAGACATCATTTTGTGCATCACAAGCAATGAAATGCATCAAACAGTCGCCGATGATAGTCATTTAGGTTTCATCGACCCATGTAAGTATCCCTAGTAGTTTCTGTTGAAAAATTAAGGAAATATAGCGCCACAAAGGCACCCGTTTGTTCAACATGAAGATCTGAATGGGAGCACAGCGCAGCCGCCACACTGCGTGTGGCGGCTGTCGTAGTTAACGTTATAGGCCTACTTTTACTAACGTTTAAGGGGCCCTGAAATCCAATTTTATTTGAAAACATCACTTTTGCCGTGAAACAAATATCTCTAACATATAGTAACAAGGGTGGTTCTAAGAAACATTCCATATTATAGGCTCTATTTTTTTAACATTTTTTTCTTCTATTTTTCTTGAGATTACTTGAGAACGCCCACAAAAAATTCCTTCCAAACTAGTTGTTAACATGTTATTGTAATCAATAGTTTTAACGTTAACGTTAACAGCTGAGTTATTCTAATATGAATATTCTTGAGATGACATCATCTGTCAATCATTGCTGAAGTACAGAAAATGAGAAATGTTTAACAAAAGACACTTGGGTTGGAATGCACATTCCTCTCGACTCAGCATAACTTAGATTAGAAGTTGCATGTTTCTGTCATATTATCATTGTGACTAACAAAAACATGGCGAGGGAAGGTGTAACTGTAAGTAACTGTTATTCCAAATCTAACATGTTAATGTATTTTGAGTTTTGTTAAATATTTCAGTAGACGTACTTTACTACTGCATTACCTACTGTCTTTACCAATGACTGACAGATGAGGAATATTATTGATTAGAAATGTCTTAAAGTAGATCTAACGTTAGAACTTGTAGTTTGAAAGGAGCTTTCTTTTTTTGTGGGCGTTCCCAAGTAGAGTCTAACGTTAATCTGAAGAATAAAAAGAAAAAGTCGTTAAAAATAAATGGAATATTTCTAAGGTTAGATATCCGTTTCACCACAAAAGTGGTGTTGAGAACTTGAGGGTATTTTAAATCAACACAAATCAACATGCATATGAATTTCAGGGCCCCTTTAAATTAGGCCCTAGACCTAGAAAACCACTCTAACTTAACAAGTTAAAACGTTCAGTAGGCCTATATTCTAACTGTTAGAGTCTTAAACACAAACGGCCTAGGCCTAACGTTACAACTAAAAGGATCGACTGTGTGTCATTGGATTTATAAGTAGGCCTAACGTAACAAAGGCCTAACGTGAGGGCTAAGGCCAGGGTCTAACTGTGTTAGACCTCTTTCTTTGGGCAGGTAGGATTTAATTCGGGTAGAAACTCGGGTCTATGGAACGTTTAAGAACTGTTAGTTATAAACTCTATTCCAAGTCAACGTTAGATTTTAGAACAGAAGTAGCTGTTGTTAGGATGCCTAACAAAACAGTTAACGGTTAACGTTAGATAGCGTTGATTGTAACGTAGAGTCTACGGTAAATTTTGTTAGGTAGGCAACTTGCCTCTATACAATCTAACGTTAACTAGACATATTCTAACGTTACACCCCAAGTTGACTCACTTTTTCCACTTTTGGATTGACAAAATGTGCTTCACATGTTTCGATAAATGAATGTTTGAATTTCCTTTCATTTTCGGACTAACGAAACGTCGTATTTTTTATAGGCCCTAAGAAATATCCATATTTCTATTTGATTCTTTGTGGATTAACAAACTAGACCCTAGTAATGAACCTTTAGAATAACGACAAAAAGTTCGTAAAACAAACCCTAACACTAGTTTGCTGATGCTAGACTTTAATCTGTTAGAGTTTGTCTTTTCCGAACTAGACCAAAAAGTATTAGCGTTAGGCCTAGAGTCTAGAGAATATCTTTTTTTAATAGACCCCTATGTGCATCTCATACGTATTGTTAGCGCTAGTTAGTATAGTATTGTCAATTAGAATGTAACAAGTTAGTCGTACTCGTAGAACTATAGTTAGGTTCTAAGGTAGTAGCTCGAATCTAACGTTAACTCATGTTACTATTAAATACTAACGCTATATCTAGTGTTAGTTGCCTTGGTTTTTATATTACAGCGCAACCGTGTAAAAATAACAGTAACACCCCTGCCCCTGTTCGTGTGTCTTTTCGTTTTGTTAAAATTCAGAGTATTTTCTTTACAAGTTTGTCAAATCTGAGGCAAATTGTGACTAGTAACGTTGGAACCTGATACTCGGACGTGTTGGAGACACCCAACTACTAGTATTCAACGCAACGTTTCATAGAATAAGATAAATAGCTGCAGCATGCATGCACATAAAAGTCGTGGCCACATTACCGTACACGTGTAGACCACAGACACCTGTCTATGTCAAACTGGTGATTGTCTTCCGGGTCAGTATCGGATTATTGAACCTGGCGTGTTTCTACAGCGCTGACACTGGAAACTGCCCCGGAAAGAACTACCTCATTAGACGGTTAAGTTAAGCGGAATCGGTATCGGAATCTGCATCGGAAAGAAACCGTTACTGGTGTCACTCAGCGTGTTTCTACAGAACCCCAAATTCCGGGTCTATCGGATTGTATCCGATAGAGGGGGCTGTAGAAACACACCAGTAACGGTTTCTTTCCGATGCAGATTCTGATACCGATTCCGCTTAACTTAACCGTCTAATGAGGTAGTTCTTTCCGGGGCAGTTTCCAGTGTCAGCGCTGTAGAAACACGCCAGGTTCAATAATCCGATACTGACCCGCAAGACAATAACCAGTTTGACATACACGTGTACGGTAATGTGGCCATGACTTTTCATGTTTTGCATGCATGCTGCAGCTATTTATCTAACGTTAGTTGGGTGTCTCCAACACATCCGAGTATCAGGTTCTAACGTTACTAGTCACAATTTGCCTCAGATTTGACAAACTTGTAAAGAAAATACTCTGAATTTTAACATAAAGAAAAGACACACGAACAGGGGCAGGGCTGTTATTTTTACACAGTTGCGCTGTGATTTTAAAACCAAGGCAACTACTGTAACACTAGTAACACTCAGTTAACGTTAGATTTGATATAGATCTACTAGTACTAGAACCTATACTAATGCTAGTTGTACGACTCAGTACGAGTACGACTTGTTACATTCTATTATTGACAATACTATACTACTACTAGCGCTAACAACGCGTGTGAGATGCACATGGGGGTCTAAATAGATATTCTAACAGCTAACCACTAGGCCTAATTAGTAATACTTTTTAGTTCGGAAAAGACAAACTCTGAAGTCTAGCATTAGCAATCTAACGTTAGTGTTAGGGTTTGTTTTACGAACTTTTTGTCGTTATTCTAAAGGTTCGTTACTAGGGTCTATATCGTGCATAAAGTTTGTTAATCCGACAAAGAATCAAATGTGGATCTTTGTAGGGCCTATAAAAATACGACGTTTCGTTAGTCCGAAAATGAAAGGAAATTCAAACAGTCATTTATCGAAACATTTGAAGCACATTTTGTCAATCCAAAAGTGGAAAAGTGAGTCCACTTGGGGTGAACGTTAGATGTCTAGTTAACGTTAGATTTAGAGCCTACAAGGCAGGGTGCCTACCTAACAAACTTTACCGTACGTTAGAATCAACGCTATCTAACGATAACCGTTAACTGTTTTGTTAGGCATCCTAACAACAGCTACTTCTATTCTAAAATCTAACGTTGACTTGGAATATAACTAACGTTAACGTTATACTTCTAGTCTAGTAAATGTTCCATAGACCCGAGATTCTACCTGAATTAAATCCTACCTGCCCAAAGAAAGAGGTCTATTAACACAGTTAACAGTTGACGTTAGCCCTAATGTTAGGCCTTTGTTCTAACGTTACATATAAATCCAATGACACACAGTCGATCCTTAGTTTAGAGTCTAGTTGTATTGAAACGTTAGGCCGTTTGTGTTTAATACTCTAACAGTTAGACTACTGAACATTTTAACTTAAGTTAGAGTGGTTCTCTAGGTCTAGGGCCTAATTTAAAGGGGCCCTGAAATTCATGCATGTTGATTTGTGTTGATTTAAAATACCCTCTGGTTCTCAACATCACTTTTGTGCTGAAACGAATATTCTTACGTTAGATAGCCTAACTTAGAAACATTCCATTTATTTTTAACGACTTTTTCTTTTTATTCTTCAGATTAAACTCTAGAGTTCTACTTGGGAACGCCCACATAAAAAAACACCTTCCAAACTAGTTCTAACGTTAGATGTACTTTAAGACATTTCTAATCAATATTATTCTTGAGATTACCTCATCTGTCAGTCATTGGTAAAGACTAAAGTACTGAAATATTTAACAAAAGACATGAGATTTGGAATAACAGTTACACCTTCCCTCGCCATGTTTTTTGTTAGTCACAATGATAATATGATAGAAACATGCAACTTCTAATCTAAGTTATGCTGAGTCGAGAGGAAGGTGCATTTCAAATGTCTTTTGTTAAACATTTCTCATTTTCTGTACTTCAGCAATGATTGACAGATGTCATCTCAAGAATATTTATATTAGAATAATACTTAGACTGGATCTAACTGTTAACGTTAAAACTATTTGTCATGAATATGCATATATACAAAGGAGGTGTGGCCTGTTGCGCAGATTGTGAAAAGTCAAGATGGCTCATTTTCGAGTGACGCTGGGACCATGCCGTCCGAGGAATCCAGAGGGAGGAATAAAGTTGTTATGACTTTAAGATTTCGTGTGATGATGATTTGATTCCGTGTCACGAATTTCCCTCATTCCGTAATAATTGGGGGCTTGTCCAAAGGAACTGGACATTCAAGTCATGTTGTGTTTGGATGTTGAGGTTCGTCGACGATATCGTCGTTGGGGAGACGTTGGCTTAGTCCCAGCTACGCATTTTGATGCGGTGAGTAGATTGTAGTCACGTTTGTGGTCACTGCACTGGATGATGCATGACAATCGTTTGGTGGGGCGTTTGGTGTAATTTGCCTCCATTTCTAGGGTAAGGTGACCTGGAGTTGATTGTATGCCTCTTTGTTGCAGATGACGTTTTGTGACTAAGTTTACTATTATTTGTTTGGTCTCCCGGACCCATTCGTGGTCGCCTGAATTTGCCATTCCGCATTGTTTGGTTTGCTGTGACAGCGTTTGGTGGTGTGTATTTTGCCATTTGGTACGGTCGTATTACGTAGCCATAGCATACGCAGCTGCTAGTTATCATGGCCGAATTTGATGTGGAAGCATTCGTTGGTCAGGGTTTGACCGTGACCAGGTTGAAAGGGCTGGTCAAGGATAATTTGAAGATTGTAGCTGGTACGCTAAGTGTAGATTTGACCGGTTGCACACGTAAAGCAGAGATTCTGGAAGCCGTAGTTAAGCATGCAAAGTTAAGCACTGTGCCTCCTGTCGAATTGTCAGACAGTGAAGGGGAAGGTAGGCCTAAATCACAGAGTCAGAGAGATAAATTGAGTGAAAAGGAAAAGCTGGGGTTGGAAGAACGGAGAGATAGGCTCAGAGCAGCAGAGCATGAGGGTGAAATGGAAAGAAAGAGAATGGAGTTGGAAATGATGCGGTTTGAAGCAATAAATTTGCAGGCTAGAGACTCTCTGCAGAACAGAGGTCAGAGGTCGATTGGTTCTGATTTGGCAAGTAGAGCAAAGTTGGTGCCTAAATTTGATGAGAAGGATTTAGATTCATTCTTCTTCACATTTGAGAGGATAGCAAGGAGATTAGAGTGGCCGAAGGATGAATGGGCATTGTTAGTTCAGCAAGTGTTGACAGGTAAGGCCCAGGCGGTTTTCTCCTCTCTGAGTTGTGAACACGCATTCGATTACGAGAAAATGAAAGATGCAATTTTGCAGTCCTACGAGCAGGTGCCAGAGGCATATCGACAACAGTTTCATAACATTAGACGATCCGAAGGTGAAACTCATGTTGAATTGGCGAGAAGAAAAGAGGTCGCTTTCGATCGTTGGATTAGATCTTTGAAGGTAGATCTTACGTACGAGGCACTGAGAGAAATTATGCTCCTAGAAGAGTGCAAGCGTGGCATGGCAGTTGATGTGCGGATGCACGTAAACGACTCCAAGGAATCCACCGTAAAGTCTGCTGCGATGGTGGCTGACAGTTATGAGCTAACACATAAGGTGAAGAGGTCACCCCCTGTTAGGCGGAAATTTTCTCTGGGAGAGAAGTCTGGTGAAGCTCATTCAGCAAGTGGTAGTGCTAAGCAGAGTAGTGCTAGTGGTGTTAGGAATGAAAGAAAGCTCATTTGCTACTACTGTAAGTCTGAGGGACATGTAAAAACTCAGTGCCCTAAGCTAAAGCTGAAAAATGCTGGAAAACAAGAGAAGTCAGAGCCAAATGGTTTTGTACATGTGTCAAGTGGAGTGCGTGGAATGAGTCAGAGTGTAGCAACTCAGACTCAGTGCATGAAAGATGATGATGAGATTGATGAGAAGTACAAGCATTTTGTGTCCTGTGGTGTGGTCAGATTCAGTAGGGGTGATGAGATTCCTGTCACCATTTTGAGAGATACAGGGGTCACACAAACTCTTCTCGTCGCAGATCAGTCGTCATTGGATGAAAGTGATTTCAGTGGCAAACAGGTTCTGATCCAGGATGTCAATGGGGGATATAAACCCATCCCGCTGTACAGTGTTGAGTTGAAGAGTCAACTTGTGTCTGGGTTGGTGACAGTTGGTGTTGTTGATAATTTGCCGATGAGAGGTATTTCTCTTTTGTTGGGAAATGATTTGGCTGGTGGTAAGGTAGTGCCATCACCCGTTGTGTGTTTTCAACCTGTTAGCGATTCAGCTACAGAAACCTTGGAGGAGGAAATCCCAGGTATATTTCCCTCATGCGTAGTGACAAGGGCACAGGCGATGAGAGAGAAAGAGAATGAGAAAGGAGAAGATGAAGCTGAAGTCGCATTGGGAGATACATTTTTCGCAACGATGAGTGAAAGTGTAGATGATACTGTTCATTCGAGGTCAATTTTCAGTCAGTCTGCATTGATTGAGGCACAGAAGGAAGCAGATGATTTGAAAAAGCTCAATGATGTTGCTTTGTCAGATGAAGAAGCTGGAAAAACATCTCAGTGCTATTACATCAAGTCTGGTGTATTGATGCGTAAATGGACCACTTCTGGACGACGCTCAGGTGAAGAGTGGACTGCAGTCCATCAAGTTGTAGTTCCACCTGGATATAGGGAGGAAATCTTACGGTTGGCACATGACATTCCTATGGCAGGTCATTTGGGTGTGAGAAAGACTGTATCCAGGATTTTGGCTCACTTCTACTGGCCGAGACTCAGACAAGATGTGGCTGAGTATTGTAGATCCTGTCATACCTGTCAAGTAGTGGGGAAACCACAGCATCACATCAAGCCAGCACCCCTCATTCCCATTCCAGTAAGTCGGGAACCATTCAGTCGTGTGTTGATAGATTGTGTAGGCCCTTTGCCTAAGACCAAGACTGGTTTTCAGTATTTACTGACTATCATGGATGCAACGAGTCGATTTCCTGAGGCGGTTCCACTGAGGAACATAAAGGCAAGGACAGTGATTGATGCCCTTTTGACGTTCTTCACAAGGTATGGTCTCCCTAAAGAGATCCAGTCTGATCAGGGCACGAATTTTATGTCCACGGTGTTTCAGGAGGTGATGTATCAACTTGGGATTAAGCAGATCAATTCATCTGCGTACCATCCCCAGTCCCAGGGTGCCCTTGAACGGTACCATCAAACTTTGAAGACGATGATCAAGTCTTATTGTCTGGAGAGTCCTGGAGAGTGGGACAAAGGAGTTCCATTTCTCTTGTTCGCATCGAGAGATACCCCAGACGAATCCACGGGATTCACCCCCTTCGAACTTGTGTACGGGCATGAGCCTAGAGGCCCATTGAAAGTGGTTAAGGAACAGCTGCTCTCTGACATGAATGAGGAAGGTGAGAATGTGTTGGACTATGTGTCTAGATTTAGAGAGAGACTTTCGAGAGCATGTGAGTTGGCGTGTGAGCATTTGAAGTCATCTCAGGGCGTGATGAAAGCTCGTTGTGATCAGAAGGCAGAATCTCGCTCCTTTGAGCAAGGTGACCAAGTCCTTGTGTTACTCCCAATTCCTGGTGAGCCGCTGAAAGCACGATTTAGTGGCCCATACTTGATTGAAAAGAGTCTTGGGAAGGAAACATACGTTGTGAGTACTCCTGACAGGAGGAGGAGTAAGAGAGTATGTCATGCCAACATGATAAAGAGATATTTTCCACGTGAGGAAATACGACTTAGCGGTCTGCCCAGTGATGCTGATAGTACAGATGCAGGTGGTAAGAGCATGAATGACTCCTCTTGTGTTGCTGCAGTCCATGTACAGGATGATGTACCCAGTGATGCAGAGAGTTTGCCTGAAGTAGATTTCAAGTCAGGAATGATTCCCAGGGTAGACAATTCCAAGGTGATGTCTAATCCAGAGATTTTGCTTGGTCATTTGCCGGAATCAGAGAGGATAGATGTGGTTGGAATTTTTGAAGAATTTCCAGAGGTGTGTAGGGACAAGTTAGGTTGCGCAACTAACACCGTTCACAAGGTTGACGTAGGTGAGAGCAAACCAATAAAACAGCACCCATACAGACTTCATCCTGACAAGAAGGCTCTTGTGAACAAAGAAGTAGAGTACATGCTTGAACATGGCATCATAGAAGAAAGCAGCAGTAGTTGGAGTTCACCAATAGTACTGGTTCCAAAGCCTGATGGGTCGACAAGGTTTTGTATTGACTTTCGCAAAGTCAATGCGGTTACGAAGACGGATTCTTTTCCTCTTCCTCGTATTGAGGATTGCATAGATCAGGTTGGAAATGCAGCCTATGTGAGCAAGATAGATCTCATGAAGGGATATTGGCAGGTGCCACTATCAGAGGAAGCAAAGGAAATCTCAGCATTTGTGACCCCACAAGGTCTCTTTCAGTGTCGTGTCATGCCTTTTGGCATGAAAAATTCGCCTGCCACGTTTCAGAGAATGATGAATGGTGTGATCTCAGGGCATGAAAATTGTGTAGTCTACCTAGGTGATGTCTTGGTATATAGCAGTAGTTGGAAGGAGCATGTAGCCCATTTGAGGGATCTGTATGGAAGGCTTTCCAAGGCAGGACTAGTCGTGAACTTGGCTAAATGTGAATTTGCCAAAACAACTGTGACCTATTTGGGTCATGAGATAGGTCAAGGTAGTGTGTCTCCACGTAGTGCCAAAGTCCAGGCAATCGTAGATTTCCCCTCCCCCTCCTCCAAGAAAGAGCTCCTCCGTTTTCTTGGGATGTGCGGTTTTTACCGTAAATTCGTGCCAAACTTCAGTGATGTGGTAGCCCCACTGACGGACCTTCTCAAGAAGGGGGTCAAATTTGACTGGTCAGGAGCCTGTGAGACAGCATTCAACAGACTGAAAGCGGTGTTGATGTCGGATCCAGTGCTGGAGGCGCCAAACTTCGAGACACCTTTTCAGCTCGCCGTGGATGCCAGCGATGTAGGGGTTGGAGCTGTACTCCTACAAAAGGACGAATCTGGTCTCCTGAAACCTGTCAGCTACTTCTCCAAGAAGTTGAACAGACATCAGCGGAGATACTCCACCATAGAAAAGGAGTGCTTGGGTCTGGTGTTAGCAGTTCAACATTTCGAGGTGTACCTGAGCAACTCGCCTGAGGTAACTGTATATACAGACCACAACCCGTTGACTTTCCTGGAGAGATTTCGCAGTAAGAACCAGAGACTCTTTCGATGGAGCCTGTTTCTGCAGCCATATGGACTGAAAGTGACTCACATCAAAGGAAAGGAAAACATAATCGCTGATGCGCTTTCCAGAGCATAAATGATATGGATGCAGACTTCTGTAAGAGCGAAAAAATGAACGTTGATAACTGTGACAAACATTGTGACAATGTCCATTGAAATAATTCAACGCTGGACGCTTAATAGCTGGAAGTCAATGTCCATACACTGTTCGAACTTCCAAAAGACTGGAATGTGTTGGTGTATGATACACATGTTTTTTTTTTTTGTTTGTTTTTTTTTTTTTTTGCATACCAGGTGTATAATTTGATATTCATATGTCAACATTATCATTTTTGTGAGGCTATGCATGCCGTCATAAAGATGAACATAATGTATAGTCATGTTGTGTAAACAAATTTTAGATCATACAGAAGTAAATGTTTTTTTCGGTTTGTGATTTCACAATTTGTCAAATCAGGTAAAAACCCACAAAAGGAATGTTGTATTCAATTATACAGTAGTTCACATCTTCACAACCAAATTCTGTATGGGAAAAGATGCAGATTACGATACAGAGAGAGGGTTTAAATTCCAAAGTTCATTTGCTTGTAAAAACCAGAGGATGCATATGCTGTTTAGTACAATTTGTGGCATAAGGTCATCCATTTGGAAATTCAAGGAGGGAGTTTTCTTTTTATGAAAAAAAAAAAGAAAATAGAAGCAAAATTGTGTCAGAAATATCATGTATTTTGTGCTTTTAGAAGTTGATTCAAAATGTATTTCGTGCATAAGATTTGTACCGAGGTGTGTCACAGTAATTTGTTTTCTGTTTCCTATTGTCATACTGATACAACGTCAGTACGATGAGTCAAAGATTCTATGCGAAAAGTGTTTAAAAAAAAAAGATATCTTTCATAATTCTAGGTGAATGTTAGGAAGATTATGGCATGGAAAAGATTGACTCATCACATTGTGTAAAGCATTATTTTGTGTAGTGTATAATGATAGTATACATAGACAGCTATATTTTCATGCATACAGAAAAAGCCATACCATGTATTTCATAGAAGCAGTTTGTGGAAAGTTACATGTGTGCAAGAAAATGTCAAAGTGAACCAGTTGTTCCAATGTATGTTTTATATTTTTCATGAATAATTATGTACAGTACATGGGTGAAAGTACAAGCTGTACACACATGTACCTTTTTTAGAACAGTAAGTTTCAAGCATGAGGCATGAGGTATAATTATCATGTTTTAGTGCATTTAATACCATTATGTATGCATGTTTTGTACACATTTAAATTGTGATACACAGCTACGATATGTTTTATTGTATGTTTTCAAGTTCAATGCAGGATTCTGACATTGTTTTGCATCATAACATACACTTGAGTTTATTTGAGTGAATATTGCCAATATTCAGTGCATTGGAAACCATACAGACGTTTGTCACCCCTGTAAATCACCTGTAATGCTTGTGTTTATGTGTATAGGTAGGATGTTGATCCTTTTTCAGAGTGCGAACATATTTAATGAGGTACCGCATTCCGACATAGGTAATGAGGTTGTTGCGTAGCAACGTAGTAAGTGCTAGGCCGTTCTCGTTCGTTTTTATGCATATTCATTAAGCGACTTGCGTACAGGTACCGTCGCGCACGTAGCATGCCATTACCGTCATGATGAATATTCATATAGATGTGAATGTCGTTACAATGAGTGTTCGTTTGCACCAACCAGTGAAAGTTCAATGGTGTCATTTGTATAAATGTAAAGGCGGTACTGTAGATTGCCGGCGTCGGCGGGCGGGTCCTATACCTGCTTTGCCGACGGGAACGGCGTAACCCTGCATTTCTCTCGATGCAGGAGTAGGCAGATGACATCATTTCCGGAACCCTGTCCCCTTTCCTTCCTATGTATATTGTAAATATAAAAAAATAAATGTAATTAGGTTTTTTGTAAATAATCTAAAGTATTCTAGGTTTTTATAATTAATTTAAGGCATATCTGAATAATCATATTTTTTGGAGCAAATTGCCCACCCGGCAGAGAGCTCCACAATCCAAAAGAACAACAACAACATAGATTGTTAGAGTTAATTTGGCGAGGTAATGATCGATGACAGTTGTATCGGTACAGAGTGGGTACAGTCGCCAGCATATGTAAGATCGATGTAAAGTGTTGATCGATCCATGAGATTAATCGATTCCAAAAAAATAATCGATTCTATGTGTTTAATCGGTCGTTTGTAGCTAGTACAGTTTAGTAGTTTAGCTAAGGATTTTATTGGTTTGATAATCCGACTGGAAAGTACCAGTATACACATGCATACGTTGTACGTTGTGCTGTAAGTAAGTAAATAAAATACAGTAGCGCATACAATGTATTCATTTCTATTTTTGTTAGAAAGTGTTGACCATCAAAGATAGGCAAACTTTCTTCTGTGGGGGAGATATGTCATAAATATGCATATATACAAAGGAGGTGTGGCCTGTTGCGCAGATTGTGAAAAGTCAAGATGGCTCATTTTCGAGTGACGCTGGGACCATGCCGTCCGAGGAATCCAGAGGGAGGAATAAAGTTGTTATGACTTTAAGATTTCGTGTGAGGATGATTTGATTCCGTGTCACGAATTTCCCTCATTCCGTAATATATTGATTAACATGTTATTGTTAGTTTTGAAAGATTTTTTTGTGGGCGTTCCCAAGTAATCTCCAGAAAAATAGAAGAAAAAAATGTTAAAAAATAGATTCTAACGAGAGCCTATGGAATGTTTCTTAGAACCACCCTTGTAACATTAACACACTGCTAACTGTTAGAGATATTTGTTTCACGGCAAAAGTGATGTTTTCAAATAAAATTGGATTTCAGGGCCCCTTTAACGTTAGTAAGTACGTAACAAACTAGGCCTTACGTTAGAATCTAACGTTAGGCCTAATGACAAGTAGACGTTCTAATGTTTAATATGTGGAAATCACTAACTAGTAACATGAATAGTCTAACAAGTAGAAGTAACATTTAGAGTTAGATAGTATCCAGTCGCAGTAGGCCTAACGACTCCATTAACGCTAGGCCGTATGGCCTATGATCTAGATCTAGCATTAGCAGGTTAGTCAGATATATCTACGCCTATTAAAAACGTGTAGGCCCTAATCTAATCATTTTTTATCTTAACTTGTTAACGTTAAGTGTTAGACTAGAAATATGCCTAACGTATGGCCTAGCCCAACAGTTGAGTAGAGGTTCTAGAAAACTACCTCTAGGTCCTACTCTAGAGTCTAGGTCTAGGTAGTTAGAATCTACTAGATAGAACTTACAGAACTCAGACGCGACAGAAGCTGTGTCTCTGTGAACTGATGTTGTCTCGTCGCATGTGATAAACCAGTTATAAAAATCCAATCCTAAGTCAGATCCGTGAAAAATTGACGAACCAAAGTCTAAAGAATTGGTAGAAAACTAGTTTCTAATCCATATAAACGTTGGATCTAACGTTAGAGTAGGAGCCCTAATGTTATAGTTGGATGAAAACAAATTCGCCCAGCAGCCGGTTGTGAACTTGTACCCGCACTAGGCCGGGCAGCGCCGGCCCAGGGGCGGCCGCACAGAAACGTTGTTAGCGCTAACAGCGCACTAACAGCACTGATAGCGCCGATTTGGCCGCACAGAAGCGTGCTGGTAGTCAAATTTACTAACAGCGTTGTTAGCCTAACAGCGCGTGGCCGCACAGAAGCTAACAACAGTGGTGCTGTTTTATCAACTCACTAACAGTGCCAGGGGCACCGATAGTGGCAAACAGCGTGTTTCTACAGAACCCCAAATTCCGGGTCTATCGGATTGTATCCGATAGAGGGGGCTGTAGAAACACACCAGTAACGGTTTCTTTCCGATGAAGATTCCGATACCGATTCCGCTTAACTTAACCGTCTAATGAGGTGGTTCTTTCCGGGGCAGTTTCCAGTGTCAGCGCTGTAGAAACACGCCAGGTTCAATAATCCGATACTGACCCGGAAGACAATCACCAGTTTGACAGACATGTGTACGGTAAATGTGGCCTTGACTTTTATGTGCATGCATGTTGCAGCTATTTTATCTAACGTTGAATAATCCACTTTTACAGTAGTTGGGTGTCTCCAAAACGTCCGAGTATCATGTTCTAACGTTACTAGTCACAATTTGCCTCAGATTTGACAAACTTGTAAAGAAAATACTCTGAATTTTAACATAAAGAAAAGACACACGAACAGGGGCAGTGGTGTTATTTTTACACAGTTGCGCTGTACCGTAATTTTAAAACCAAGGCAACTAACAGAACACTAGATCTAGTATTAATAGTAACCGTTCTCATATAGTTAGGGCTAGGCCCCCCTAATACTTTTTAACGTTAGATTCGAGCTACTAGAACCTATAGTTCTACGAGTACGACTAACTTGTTACATTCTAATTGACAATACTTCTACTAACTAGCGCTAACAATACGTGTGAGATGCACATAGAATCTAGTAGGGGTCTATTAAAACTAGATATTCTCTAGGCCTAGGCCTAGGCCTACTACTTTTTAGTTCGGAAAAGACAAACTCTAAAGTCTAGCATCAGCAAACTAGTGTTAGGGTTTGTTTTTATCTTAACTTGTTAGCGTTAGAAATATGCCTAAGGTTGGGCCTAGCCCAACAGTTGAGTAGGAGGTTCTACTTCTACTCTAGAAACTAGTTAGAATTGATGATAGAACTTACAGAACTCAGACGCGACAGAAGCTGTGTCTCTGTGAACTGCTGTTGTCTCGTCACATGTGATAATCCAGTTATAAAAATCCAACCTTAAGATCCGTGAAAAATTGACGAACCAAAAAATTGGTAGAAAACAAAACTAGTTTCTAATCCATATAAACGTTGGAGCTAACGTTAGAGTAGGAGCCCTAACGTTAAGTTAGATGAAAACAAATTCGTCCAGCAGCCGGTCGTAATTTGTACCCACACTAGGCCGGGCCGGCCGGCCCAGGGCTAGGCTAGCTAGGCAGGCCCTGCCCTGAAATGTGCTCAGTTTCGTTCAATCGGTGATCGCATCTGCATCATCAGTAGATGCTTGACCTTGACCCAGGCCCACAATGCACCAGCCAACTTTCCAGACATCCGGTCACACCTGCATTTAGGTGGAGAATCGGATTCAATCCGATTATGCGCTTTCTGTAGAAACAACCCGGTTCCGCGTTAGCGCACTGTTTGATTACGCGCTTGCAAATGCTAGGTCTATCGGATTCTCTGTAGAAACACGCTGAATGTTAGTGCTTCTTGCGTGCGCGCTGAGTGCATGCGCTGTTGCTGTCTCCCAAGTAAACCTACTTCGCCCGAAATTGACCCGAAAACTACAAATAATTGAGAATGTTGCGGGTTGCGGGAGACGTAGATTTTGCTTGACTTCCAAAGTTTCTTTCATGACATTTAGTTTCTCGGTTTCGATACGGATCATTTCTTAGCAATTGTTTGGTTAGAAAGTGTTACATTTCACAGAGTGACAGTGTACGGCGCAGTGCGCTTTATGTTTAAAAAGTGTTGTATTTCGGAGTGAAGGGTACAAAACTACGCACAATTTCAGAATTGATTGTGACATAATGTTTGCAAATAATCTATGTCATCATAGAAATGACGTTATTTTACAAATAAACATTTCATGCAGTGTCAAACATGCCAACTTTCTGACATGGTTAAAAATATCTAAAATCACGTTAAGCTCTTTCAACCAATCTCTAGCTGGTATTTTTTTTTTTAATCGAAAAGATAATATCAGTTAGGCTCAGTCCGCCTTTTTATAGTCTTATATAGGAACTTCTGTGAAGCACTGTAGATATAGGGACATCATTTGGAAATGTACTCCACTTAGGGTCCTACCTATTATTTGTTCTGGGGGTATGACTGAGAGTATTTCTTTTTCATCATCAGTCAAGGAATCGAGGACATACAGGATCATCGACAGCTGTATTTTCCCCTCCTCCCCATTTCCCCCGTTCTTTTCTCTGCACTCGTTGGCTCTGGGCGACTTTCTCCTTGACACATTTTTTTAGTGATGATTGCCACTTGTCGAGGCGTCTCGTATTGAGTGCGCGAACGCTTGCTTTAATAGTGCGCGAACCTTTGTTACAAGTGCGCGTACTCTTGCTACAAGTGCGCGATAACATGTTTACCACTGTGACTCAGCGTAGATTTTGCCTAACTCTAAGGCTAAATTCACTAACAGCACCGTAACAGCGCACGTGTCTAACAGCACTTTAAAGTGAAAACTAAGTTCTGGTAAGGGCTTGAGAACCCGTCTGGCACCATTTCATATTTGCTTGCAATATATCGAAAGAGTCTACAAAGAAACTTACCTGGCTGACGCGGTTTGCCGGAATGATGAGTCGTTTTGGAGTATTTTGAGAAAAATAATAAAAGTCGGTAAACCGACTTTTATTCCAGAAGGCTCCAGACTAACTCGGTCTCAGGGAAAACTCGACCCTATTTCAGACAATTTACACACAGTTCGTGATCGCCATGTTCATCAGTACTCTATAATACTACGGGCACCGGCCAAACGAGGCCTTACTGAGCAGACAGGAAAGTGCGTGCTAATCCTGTACAAAACAAATGGACAGCGCGCGGTCCTCAAGCCTACTAGCAAAGACGCTTTATAATACGCACATCACCTCAGCTGAGACGCGCGGTCTTTGAAGTTTTTGTTGTTGTTTATCAATTGTCTTTGATTGTTTTTAGAGGTGCTTGAGAGGCGCACACTAATTTTGCATGCGCGCCAAAGAGGTTTTTGATGCGCGTGTTTGTAACAGCTCGGACCATTACTGCGAGTAGCCAGAACGCTACAATGTAGTTTATACAGGCCGCTCCCGTATGCATAGTACTGTACAATCCAGAGGGAAAACCAGTAGCAGTACAACTCATCCTGCCGTCAAGCAAAGCGAGGCCGAGTTATCCCCGAGTCCGAGTCTAGCCTGACCCCGTTCGGGTAAGTTCCGAGACTGAATGTTTTTGGTTAATATATCCCATTTTCGTCCTTACCCATCGAATATCTTGTTACTACAGCGTTATTCCGCACATTTCCTAGGCATACGTTCACATTTTGGAGCAAAATTTGACAACTTTTGCAGGCATACCAGAACTTTGTTTGGGCTTTAACAGCGCTTTCTGTGCGGTCATGGTGCTCATGCTGTTAGTGGCTGATTTGTTAGTGACTTGTTAGCGCTAACAAACCTCCCACTAACAGCGTTTCTGTGCGGCCGGTACAGGGCCGGCAGGCCCTGTGCTATGCTCAGTTTCGTTCAATCGGTGATCGCATCCGCATCATCAGCACGTGCTTGACCCAGGCCCACAATGCACCAGCCAACTTTCAAAAAAAAATCCGGTCACACCTGCATTCAGGTGGAGGATCGGATTCAATCCGATTATGCGCTTTCTGTAGAAACAACCCGGTTCTGCGTTAGCGCACTGTTTGATTACGCGCTTGCAAATTCCAGGTCAATCGGATTTTCTGTAGGAACACGCTGTTTGGTGACTGGTGTGTTTCTACAGCCCCCTCTATTTGGGGTTCTGTAGAAACACGCTGTTTGGAGCGCAACAACAAAAGCGCGCGAACCACACCACTGACGCGTAAAAGACAATGGACAAAGGTATATACCATATGCGCGCATGCGCATGCAGGCAGTGATAGAGAAGGGCGCTGTGTGACCCAGTTTGCAGGCTTTGCTGTTGCTATATAGTATCTCTATCGGCAATAGCGGGATAATTCGGTACGTGTGGACGCTCGCCAAATTAGCCGGATACCGATCGCGAAAAAAAAAAAAATCGAGATGTGGATCGCGATCGTCATCCCGCTATTTTGTACGTGTGAACCCGGCTACAATAGCCATGATAAATTTCAAAGTTAGCTTCCATATCTGGGTCGAATTCTAACCCTCTGTACAAAACCTGAACTTTACACAGGAACTAGTATGTGAGTGTGTACAATACACTTAGAATGACCCAGAACAATGGACATGTATACCACCTGTTCAGAGATCTGCTCCAATGCACATGAATGCTTCATTCATGATGGATTGCCCTTGACACTGCTATATAGTCTGCATTCATGGCAAAGGGTGAAATGCATGCACATGAAAAAAGTAAGCACATGTTTCCATGTGCTTGCATACACTATACATTTCAGGATGAATTTAGATTACTTGTAATAATGGAATTTCTCATGAATATGTAATAGATAATCCAAACCATGGTCAATGTTCAGGACCATTGTCTGGGTGTCAATTACACACTCCCATACACACCAATTGACTTCTGTGCAAAGTAAAAGTTTTGTACAGATGGTGTAATATATAGCAAAATGTAAAACCTAACTGAAAAATCAATGTTTAGTTTAATAAAACTGAACCATGCTTTTATGAACCATGCTTTCATTTTAAAATTGCCTCCAACTAAATTGTATACACTATTCAGCTACTGATCATATCAATGTCAGTGTTATTTGATGTATAGTTTTTGAACTATTAAGGATCAAAAGTGGGAAATGTTTTTTTGTAACACCTAGTATATTTATGCACAACATTATGTCAAATAGAATTAAAACAATGCAATTGCCGAGAAATTCTATTACAGAGCAGCCCCTCATTGGTATCTATCATTTTGTAACCAAGAACCTTCTGAATACACACCTTTTCTTTTTCTTTTCCTCCAGCGTATGAATATGGTGATGATGATGATGGCTGTCAAAATAGCGACGATCACTGCAGCAATTGGCCCAATTATCATCCAAACGTTCTTGACTGAGCAGCAAAACACCCAAGACAGAAAAGAAAGTTTCCAATTCAATATGCACGATATTTTTGCGTGCAAAACTAGCTTTGTCCTAATGGAAAGACAAATCGACGCAAATAAATCATTGCGTTTTAAATTACTTGTTACCCGTTAACATGCTACGTTACTTGCTTTTCCTTTCCTGATCAAGTTGTTATTGGAAGAGCGAGGGTATATATATATATATATATATATATATATATATATATATGACCCTGTCTGAATTTTTAGTTAAGAACATATTCTGAAAGATGTATAACTCAAATCAAATGAACTCTTCTAACCTATCTAGATATTGGAAAGAAAGCACAAACTCAGTAAAAGTGTGAACTGAGAAAAGAGGCTCTGCAGTACAGTGTTTATTCAAGCGCTTAATCTTTACCAAACCGTGCTGGCTGTGAGATGAATGGGACAAAAAACAGGAGGTAAACAACCCGAGTAACAACAATGAAGAGATTATCAAATTAAATTGAAATTAAGCATGCCTCATTGACACATTCTGTTTATGTTTAATGCCAACTTTCAAAGCAATAGCACTATCTTTACAAAAGTTATTAGACTTGAAAGTGAAGAGTGTGTACAAGGTTTTTCAGAAATGAAAAAGGGACTCTAAAAACACACCTAATCACACTATTCTACCAAAAGTTTTCGAGATAAACTGCTAAAAAACACACTTTTCCGCCCGTTTTATGACCCCCAATTTTAGCATTATGTAAAAGAAGACTTGCTCTTTCAGAAAATATTGAAAAGTCAAGATCGGCTAGGTTGACCCATTTCACTTATTTTCAGTCCTCACGCAAAATCAGTGTGTGCGACTTTTTGTTCGTTTTGTGATGCACGGTCACATCTATATATATATATATATATATATATATATATATATACATATATATATATATATATATATATACATATATATATATACACTCAAACAAAAAACTTTTGGCTTCTAAAAAAAAAATGAAGAAATAAAATGCGCAAAAACATCGAAGACTCTTTCCAGGATTGTGACCCATGATTCTTCCCATCGCATACTATAGTATGAGGGGACTAACTATGAGAACCCAAAACAACTCTTTTTAAAAAGAGCCGAGGCCCTTTTAAGATGAAATTTGGACAGATCTCTCTTTTTGTAGTTATTCTTTACACATGTCATAATTATCTGAAGGCATTTAACAGGGAAAGATTCTACAACAAACCACACAATATGTTCGTGTTTTTCCTGATAATACATTATGATTATAACCAATAACCGCTGAGGCACACTTCCGCTTCTCTGAGATCGCGAATCATCCCGAAATAGTGGGATTTTGCACAGTCATGATTAATTATTCATGAGTTGCCACACGAAACGGTGCGTCTCCTCTCCCTCTCTCCATCTCTACCTCCCCCCCCCCCCCCTCTCTCCAGTTCAAATGAAAGGGCTTGCATCTCTTCTTCGAAAAGTATTTCTTTAGAATTATATTAATGAAATGCGTAAAGGAGATAATTCTAATCTTAACACAAATATCACTGAGTACAAGCTCTTACGAGTTTTTTTTTTTGTGTGTGTGTGATTTTTAACCTTGCTCAATTTTGGCGTTGAATATATAAACACAAACATCGTTCATATCAGGCGGTTGCTGGCCTCGTTTCAGGAGTAGTGAATTACATGTCATATATTACACACCCCTCAAGCGAGCAAGCATACACAATACGAACACGTTACCAACAGTGCTAGTGATGTTCACATACCCCCGTTACGTTTCCACACTGATAATCATAATGCCAATTAAAGTTTTATCACATCTCAACCATGGTGTGCTATGTAGTTTACTCTCGCTCTTCCGCTTGTTCCTCCCAGTGATACAACATTCCTGCAGATGAAATCCATGACTAATGTTCATTCAACGTCATGCGAGAACCTCAGAAAAGTCGATTAACTTGTCAAACAAATGCAGAAAAGATAATACATAATTCATACTTATGGTAGTTACTGTATTTATGATATCTTCCTCTCGTACTTTAAAACCACAGCGGTGATCTCAACGGTGATGGTGACAGGAGGCTTGTTCACATCCCCTCCCCCATTTTAAGGTTTTAATTATGATGGATCTTTTCTTCCTCTTCTTCTTCTTCTTCTTTTCTTACCTAGTAACATATTATTCACTAATAAAAGGAGTATAGTACCTTAATTCATCCAATCTCCTTCCGGATATTAAATGATGATGTCCAGGTGATAAATTTGATTTATTGTCTGCTGCTCATTGAATGTCCGATCGATGATTTAAGAAGCAAAACCCTATTATGTCGTTGTCACTCTAGAACTCCGTACATCATGTGACATTCAGATAATGTGTTCTCCAAAAATGTACTTTTATTTGCAGTTTTTTTTTTCTTTTTTATCACAGGACAGCCCCACCCTATTTCTTTCGAGAAGTTTGAAGAGGATATACTATTCCCCCCCCCCCCCCGTATAACTAGGATTCTTATGGGGATTCAAAATCTGAAAAAAAAGCATGAATTTTCTCTGAATATATTTTCCTCCCGGGTTCGATACTGAAGGAGTACATTTTCAAGAATAAAAATCAGTTAGATTTGTACCTTCCACAGTATAGTTTGACTTATTTTCCTGCTTCTTAATTGTTATAACTTATTTCCTATAACTACACCTATCATCATTCTTCTTGAATTTGTGTTTTTGAAAATGTCAACTACATCATTGAGGAATATAACTTCCAGGTAATGAATGTGCAAGACATGTCTTGCCACATGAGCTCCAGAGCTCATGTGGCCATACGCAGAATTTTTTTTTTTTTAGCTATGGAGTTGCAGGAATTTAATGTTCATTTGAGGGAACACTCAAACGAGGGGAGATTGTACAGAGGGAATCATTATCGGTCGGTCGGTATTACAGGTCTTTTGCAAATTTGCGCGTCGGTTTACCTTTTTAAATTTTTGAGTTGATAATTTGAGATTTGTAATACAGTTATACATGTCCGCAATGAGCAGGGAAGTGCGTAAACAACAATCTGCCATGGGCAGGAAAGCGCGTTCACGACAATCTACCATGCGCACAACGAATTACGCAACAGGTATAATTTCAAAGGTCCTGTTTACCTTTGGGAGCAGTCATTTGAAAAATGTTCAAGATATCGCCTTTCATGCACATGTGTAGGTCTGTTGTACCACAAAACACCCTCCCGTATAAAAGTTTTGTAATAAAACCTGAGATATAAGGAGATGTCAGTATTTTTTTTCAATAAACCGTACGGTTTAGTCTGGAAACATTTTTATTATAGCTATTGTTCACATTTTCTACATTATAATGCTTGGCATCCATTGTATACTGATTCAAATTTTCACAGTGGTTGTTTCTACCCCTAACTCAAATTTTAGAACTATCTTAAAGCACTAACGCTGGGTTTTTGTTTCATCTGTAAATGGTAAAATATGCCTTTAAGATATCCAGAACTCATCTTTTGTCGCTTTTTATTGAACATTTGCTGTTTGAGATGTTCACCAGATTGATTTATTTTAGTTGTAAAAATGCTAAAACTCCTTAGCGTACACCCCCTTCCTCTCTGTCCCTCGCATGTGTGCTCCCAGGAATATAGAACATTGATATTATTATTGCCCCCCCCCCCAAAAAAAAAAAAAATAATAATAATAATAATAATAATAAATAGATAAATGAATAAATAAATAAAATATAAAAGATGAATAAATAAATAGATAAGAAATAAAAGATAAATAAACAAATAAATAAAAGTTATTTCTACAGTCATGACCAGTCTGTTTTAAATCATGCAATGATAATATGTATTGTACATAGGCCTATAATACATGCTTGCAAGGGCGCCGGAAGCGGGGGGGCAGGGGTGGCACTTGCCCCCCCAAACAAAATGTTGGGGGGGGCAAAACGAGTTTTTGCCCCCCCAAAGTGCCCCCTGTAACAAATAATTAATCACTGATTTAAAGACCAAAATGAACAATAAAGGCATATTTCTTGTCTAAATGTTGTAATTTCATAACTGAAAATGCAAAAATTTTCGCCCCTAACGGGGCGAAAACAATACACTAACAACATACATTATTGTATCTATACACTAATAGTAACTTATGAGTAAATTTAGTGTATAGATGGTAGCCTCGTGTCCTCGAGTGTGCCCGCTGAAACATACCTTTAGTAAACCTTACATTTTTCATTTTCTTCTTTGCTTTCTAGTAGTATAAGAATATTTTTTATTGTTCGAACGATGCGATCACGTTTAAGCTTTTAATGAGTACATTTCAGATAAATTGAAAAGTGAAAGTGGCTCGCTCTATAAAAGCGACTTTTATACTCTGTTTTTACAAAAAGTCCCTACCGTGGGAGGGGGTATCCCCCTCCCACACCCTCCCCCGCTCGGTCGCTTCGCTCCCTAGACGAGGATCTCACACCATCACTTTACTCCAGTATGTTAAGATCATGGTCCTTCCGACTGATTTTTTTTCAATATGTTAATTCCCTAGAAATTTGCTTTTAAATGTTCTATAAAGGCGACTTTTATACTCTGTTTTTACAAAAAGTCCCTACCGTGGGAAGGGGGTATCCCCCCTCCCACACCCTCCCCCCGCTCGGTCGCTTCGCTCCCTCGCCGAGGATCTCGCACCATCACATTATTAATGTACTCCCGTATGTTATGATCATAGTCCTTCCAACTGATTTTTTCAATATGTTAATTCCCTAGAAATTTGCTTTGAATTCTCTATAAACGCGACTTTTATACTCTGTTTTTACAAAAAGTCCCCACCGTATCCCCCCTCCCCCCGCTCGGTCGCTTCGCTCCCTCGCCGAGGATCTCACCATCACATTATTATGTACTCCCGTATGTAATGATCACAGTCCTTCGCACTGATTATTTTCACTGTGTTTAATTCCTTAGAAATTTGGTCTATAAACGCGACTTTTGTACCCTGTTTTACAAAAGCTCCCTACAGTGGGGGGGGGGGGGGTAATCCCCCTTTCCACCCCCCCCCCCCCCCCCGCTCACTCGCTTCGCTCACGCGCCGAGGATCTCACATCGTCACAATGTGCCCCCGTTGAGATTTTGCCCCCCCAAAACCAGAAGTGTTCCGGCGCGCTTGCATGCTTGTACATGTGTATTTGTTTGTTTGGTTTTTTCCTGCTCGAGGGCATACTTGTTTTGCTTGCGGTGTTTGTGTCCCCATCCCTTCCCACCCCCCCCCCCTCCCCCTCCCCAACCTCCTTACATGATTGAAATTCCGACCACTGTTCATGACAGGAATCATGCATGTTATTAAACAAAACATACTTATAGAAGAGAAGTAACCCTTCTTTGCAAATAAGTTTAAGCAATACCATAGTTGCATGCATCATCCTTGCCTTTACTCCCAGGTTCACTGGTTTATTTTTGTCAAAATTTTTTATCAAAATAAAAATGAATCAAATCAAATCAAAATCAAAATCAAATTTACGAGCTCTGAATTACCTTTTTGATTATAAGCTTCCATTTCTTTTATAGAGACTTGCTTTCTTCCTGTGGTCGCTGTGCCATTAGGTAACACATATGTTGCTTCACAGGTGTAATTTCCTTCACGGGACACGATACTTTTGATAGTCAGAATGTAAGTTCCATCTTGTTGAACCGAAGACTCGGGAGTAAGGTCCTGATGCAGCCACTCTAGTGTCGCCATGCCGTCGGGGTAGAATCCCGACAAAATGCACGTGATATTAGTTTCTGTTTCTGCAGAGAATGATAAGTTGCAAATTTCTTCCTGGCCAATGGCGTTGCATTCCGTAATCTGAGGAAAAGGTTTGGATGGTGTCGCTAGAGAAGAAACGAAAGCAAGTAAAGAAATGTGTACGATTTATCCTAATGGCATCGACATGCATGTATCCAAAAAGAAACTCAATGCGTAAGGTTATAAAGTAGAATCAGTCTGGAACGACATCTTATGACTAGACATATGTGGACTTTCTTAAATTCCAGAGGTTATCATAATGTTGTCCCGAGGGGCACCATGGCAATCAAATGTCTATGTAAATCGACAAATATCCTTGTATACGAATATAAACATTTAAAGGGGTCCTGAAATCCAAATGCATGTTGATTTGTGTTGATTTATGATACCCTCAACATCACTTTTGCGGTAAACAATTATCTAGAAACATTCCATATATTTTTAACGATTTTTTCTTTTATTTTTCTTGAGATTACTTGGGAACGCCCACAAAAAAATCATTCCAAGCTAATCAATATTAATATTCTTGAGATGACATCATCTGTCAATCTTTGCTGAAGTACTAAAATGTTTAACAAAAGACATTGGCACCTTCCTCTCGACTCACCATAACTTGCATGATTCTGTCATATTAATGTGACTAACAAAAGACATGGCGAGGGAACATGCAAATTATGCTGAGTCGAAGGGAAGGTGCATTCCAATGTCTTTTGTTAAACATTTCAGTACTTTACCAATGATTGACAGATGAGGTCATCTCAAGAATATTAATATTGATTAGTTTGGAAGGATTTTTTGTGGGCGTGCCCAAGTAATCTGAAGAAAAATAGAAGAAAAAAATCGTTAAAAAAAATATACGGAATGTTTCTAGATATTCGTTTCACTACAAAAGTGATGTTGAGGGTATCATAAATCAACACAAATCAACATGCATTTGGATTTCAGGGCCCCTTTAAAGGACAAGTTCACCTTCATAGACATATAGGTTGAGTGAATGCAGCATTAATAGTAGAAGACATCAGTGAGAGTTTGAGGAAAATCGGACAATCCGTTCAAAAGTTATGAATTTGTGAAGTTTCTGCTCAGTCATGGCTGGATGAAAAGACTACTTTAGCTTGTGATGTCACATGAGTACAACGATATAAAGAAAGTATAAAGAAAAATCAGCATTTTTCCATTTTTCTCGCATAACAAAAGAACACTCGACTTCTCTCTTTCAGAAGGCAGGGGGAATAATATTACCCTTAATATATACGTCAATAACAAGTCGAAGAAGTGTGCACTTTAATAAAAAAGTAAAGATTTGTGAAATTCTCTTTTTATTTTCCTTATACCGTTGTACGCATGTGACATCATACTCTGAAGTAGTCTTCTCATCCAGCAGTGACTGCACAGATACTTAAAAAATTCATAACTTTTGAACGGATTGTCCGATTTTCCTCAAACTTTTACTGATGTATTCTACTAATATTGCTGCATTCTCTCAATCCTTATAGTCCATGGGCCAAGACCCGAAAAATGGGTTGTTGGTACCATCTGAGGTGGTACAACCTTTTTGGTGTCATTTTGTTTGTCGAGCATAGATATGCTTATCAAGCTATGATAGCATTTCCAAATGAGTAGCTTAGTCATAATAAATGAATTTTTAACCAGTTTGGTCTCGTATTTATATCCCTATACTTCTGAATCGAAACTAAACCGCTATACAAAGAAGAGCACTGCCTTCTGTATGTCCACAGGTGTTCTGTTGTAAACGCGGTGCGCTAAGTCTTTATTCAAGGCAGCGAAGGGAATATCCAAAGGGTTGTGATATCTACAGCTGTCACGCGGTGCTCTTAGTTCTTTATCTAGACCAATGTACCGTTATCATATCTAAAGTTCCTCATAAAAGGGATTATCTATACTGTTTTTATACTACCCTATTAACAAATACATCAGTTTTAAACAAAAATCACTCTGTTCATTTGCAATATCATTCATTATAATGTATCGCAGTGTACCAGTACATTGTTTTTGCATTATCTTATATTGTTGGAGGGAAATAAAGCGACATTGGCGTGGTATCAGCGTTTTCACCGTAGCGTTTTCACCGGAAAATGATAAATGATTGAAAAATACGGTAAAATTCACTAGGAATTGCTTTTGTTGTTGTTGTTTTTAGATAAATGGATATACACTGTATCATACGCTTTGGATATTCCCTTCGCCGTCTAGAATAAAGACTAAGCGCTGTGGACATCATAACCTTTGGATATTCCCTTCGCTGCCTTGAATAAAGACTAAGCGCACCGCGTTTACAACAGAACACCTGTGAACATACCATAGAGCTGCATTTTACAGCTCTATGGAACATACAGAAGACAGTGCTCTTCTTTGTATGGCGGTTAGTTTCGATTCAGAAGTATAGGGATATAACAACGAGACCAAATTGGTTAAAAATTCATTTACTATGACTAAGCTACTCATTTGGAAATGCTATCACAGCTTGATAAGCATATCTATGCCCGACAAACAAAATGACACCAAAAAGGTTTTGCCACCTCAGATGGTACCAATATCTGGCCTGGCCCATGGACTATTATGTATATGTTGGTGGACTTGTCCTTTAAGTAGGCCTATGTGTGTGCGCGTATTTGTTTCGATGTACAGCTAACTGATTGTTAACTGTTGGGAAAAATCATACCAAAGACGTCGAGGCAAGACACAATATTCAACACTGGGGTCTGATTTATCCTCTCTACGTCACACGTGTAGATCCCTTCATCCGCGATGGAAACAGACATGATCACCAGAGTCGATGTTTCGACGTCCAGTTGGACATGGCCGGAGGTGTAGCCTTCATGGTATGTGACTTTGTGTTCAAAGTAGGTTAAGACGTTTTTCCAGTTCATTTCTTCGTTTTCTTGGTAAAACCAATACAAGTTCCTCATATCACCCGTGAAGGTGCATGTTATGCGTGCTTGTTGGCCAGCTTGAACTGTCGTTGTGGTCCCCTCACAAGATACCACCGCATCGGGAAGTAGAGCAACGAGAAACACGATGGCACATATATCTGCATTTAACAGTAAGAAATTGGTTATTATCTAGGCCTATAATATCATGCACTCAAGTAGGGCCTATATGAGGTGTGTTTGTAATGCTGTTGATATATATTCTTACAATCTCTATGATATTTGTTCATTCGTTTTATTGATTTACTTTTTTCATTTCCAACAGAAACATTTAAGTACGTATTCTACAGATATTGAAAACATAAATTACATCAAAATACATGATAACAGATAAGTTTACATAATATTCTAAGTACACGGAAATGCTTGAAATGGGGAGGAATCCTTAAAAGCAATGCTTGTATCAGGGTGCATTTTCCTCACACGTAATACAACAAATTATATATGCGATTGAAACACTGTTATACATAAAACGTGGAAATACGGTATGACCTATGCTATGGAAATCAAACTAACCCGAAACAATTCTTTTTGACCCTGGGAAAAATTCTACGCAAGGTAGCTGTCATGCAGGAAGAAAAAGAAAAAAGAGAGTATGTGGGTTTGTGTGTGTGTGTGTGTGTGTGTTTGCGTGTGTGCGTGTGTGTGTGTGTGTGAGGGAGAGAGAGAAAAAAAAATAATACGTGGTGTAAAGATAAAGATTAACAAACAATAGATAATTAAGAGCCCTTATAATTACTGATATTCGCGAGGCCTACAATACAAAAGAATGGTCTTCCATGTAAGCCACTCTGTCATGATTGCTATTCCGTTTCATGTCTGATTTATATACGATCAAGTGAGCTATTAGAAAGTTTTCGCAAGCACGACGCGGCCGTGAGCTGAGCGTGGTGTGTGCAAAATTTGCTTCTGCGCATGATCAATCTAAAGGCCGTGTCACGCCGTTCCGGGCAAGTTACGCGGGCTTGTAGCGAGGAGGTAGTTTCCAGCACGGAAAAGATTTTCCGCGGGCGAACAAGAATGTTCGCAATTTCCATTCGTGCCTTGTCATACCGTATCTGGGGGAGTTTTGCGGCTTGACTTGCGGGGAAACAAGTTCACTCCCAGGAGCTCTCTGCAACTGGTCCGCACCTGACAGTATCTAGCGCGTATCTCGCTTGTAGTTGCCCGGAGGTGCTCACGCAAGTCTCATTTAACCGCAGCCAAGTTTTGAGCATGACCAAAACCTTTTCCGGGCGAGTCGCGGGAATGCCCGGAGAGGTCCACGCAGAACGCCAGTAGGAGGCCCTTAGCGGCAGCACTTCCCAGGCAACTCCCACGCAGGTACTTCGCAGTCCCGTATGCAGCCAAGATAACGAAATTCTGTGGGATTTCTGCCATTATTCCATTAGAGGAATTCCTTCACTGAGTTATCACCCCCCACGCGACTGGTACAAAGGTCACACAGTATACTCGCAAGTATAATTTAAGTAGAACGTAAGACACATGCGCTGACTTGCTAAAATCTTTTCCGCCCTCAGGAATGTCCGGTATGCTAGAAAATCCCTACACGTAACATGCCCGAGTAGCTTGCCCGGAAAGGTGTGACAGGGCCTAAACACGGTTGCGGGTAAAAAAATATGCGTGCGCACATCCGGGCGACTACGGTTGAGATACGTGCTAGGTACTGTCATGTGCGGATCATCTACGGGGACCTCCGGGTAGTCAAAATTGTTCTTTGCAAGTCGCACGCAAGGCTTGTCCGGAAAGGTGTGACACGGCCTTCAGAAAGGTCCCGTCCTGGGGAAAACGAGTACGGTAATCGGTCAAAATGGCGTTCGGTCCCAATGCTTGGCAGGATCATAGTGATCCAGCCAGCCAGCCAGCCAATCAGCGATCCTGTCCTAACCCTCGGTTCTGTATAGGAAAGCGAAACAGCTCTGATATGGGGACGGGAGTCCGAGTACAGGGATTGTCACAGGTGATTGCTTCCGTGCATTCTCGGTCTTCCCGTCGTGTAACGAAAACTCCCTACTAGATATGCGACGCTGAAGATTGGGTAAGCCGTTATGCCTCTCCTTGCGTTGTGTTGAAAAGGGGCATTAGATTACGCGAGGACGCAACCTATAAAAATTAAAATGGCGCCCTCCCCTTTGTTCTTGGAGGAGTGGGATGGCTTGATGGCATGTACAAACACCCCCCCCCCCCCCTCCGAAATAGAAAAAAAAAATATTAGGATAAGAAATGTGTTCACATGATAATTTCGGCATAATTATTGCATAACGTTCGTATGCCCGCCGAAGGAGATCTAAACAGAGTTGTGCAGTATTCTATCTTCTAGGTTTTGTACACATAATTTTCTCGAGCACCCGCTCGCTTCGCTCGCTCGCAAATAGTAATATCGACTTAAAGCATGGTTCAGACGGTTCATGGTTCAAAACGTAAAATAGAATACCAGTATACTTGCTATGACGCGCGCCACTCAACACCATTAACATAATTACGTACGAAAAAAACAAACACACAATACAAAACCGATGCAATTGAGCCCCCCCCCCCCCCCCCATTACTTGAATCACGATGCACACGATGATATCTCAGTCAGGATACATCTATAAGCATACACTGGGATGATCGCTCAAAAGGGGGCAAAGGGCATTTGCCCTGCCCCTTCCAAATGAAAATGTTAGGGCAAACTTATTATGCGCCCCCCCCCCCCCCCCCCAACATAATTACCAAGATGAGGAAAGATCTCGAACTCTTTTGACGGGAAATTGTCCAGTAATTCCATCAGAAGTCTGCACCAGGTCGTTGAATCGCAATTTATGAAATGCAAAAGCTACCCTTCTCTGTTCCTTTCCACAGACAGCACCATATATATGAATTTCAGATCTGAAATACAAAATCTTTCCTGTGTTGGAAGGGGCTGTCCCCCTTCAAACACATTCCCCCGCACATTTATTTTAATATGCATAGTTCTTTTTCATTTTTATTGATAAAAACAGAAATTGATACCTCACTATATGGGATGAACCAGATCTTTAAATTTCAAGTCTGAAAATGCAAAAATCTCCTCGTGTTGGAGGGGGTATAGTCCCCTCCACGGGGTCATCCCACGAGACCGACACCCATGAGTCATACGGTCCATGAGTCGTACAGCCCATGAGTTATACGGCTCACGAGTCATACAGCCCATGAGTTCGACACTACGCACAAAAGGCTCACGAGACCGACTCTATTAAAGCAAAGAAAGCCCACGAGACCGACACTACACAATGAAGGCTCATGAAACTGACAGTACGCAAAAGAGGCTCATGAGACTGGCACTAGGAATAGAAAGCCCACGGGACTGACACTAGGCAAAGAAGGCTCACGCCATCTGCATGTCAATTACAAATATGTACCTGTACGGGGAGTTTCATGAAGGGGAAAATTACATACTGGTGGGTGCAATTTCGTCACGCTTTCGTCACGCTTTCGTCACGCTAATGAGATATGAGTAACTATTTAAACAACACCATCTACATGTCAACAACATCAAATACACGGCACTTCTGTCACACTAGGGGGAGCGACATTGTTACCATTTTTTTTTTCAAATGAAACTGTCTTTTTCATGCCCCCCCCCCAAAAAAAAAAGAATATGTGTGAAAAAATATTAGAGGGCAAAAACGATGTATGGTTTAATTTTAGATGCCATCGCGTTACTTTATATAGGCTTCCTAATATCTAGCTAGACTGTAGAAAGGATGTATTTTTTTCGCCCTTTTCTTTCTCACTTCACTAGATATCCTATCCTCCTGCTTGTGCCCACCTGCTTAGAGTTAATTTTGAATGTTTTTTCTCTGTAACTATAATGTATGAAATTCAACGGATGAACACGTTTCATATCGGAATCGATTTACCTTGTGGTTTGTGTTTGTAAAATGAGTCTTCCCAAAGCGGTACATTTTTCATGAAATGGAATAGCTGTTTTCATGGATACATCTTCTTTTTCCGATACCTTGCTATTATAGACGATAAAATTATTTTCTGTGAATTATTATATTTCATCAACACCTTTACAGATGACTACTCCTACCAGCTATTGTAAAGCAGGCGTGCACTGCAACATTGACCATATTGTGGAATATTTTCTTGTAATCTTGTATAAAGCTGGGTATTTTTCTAGTTGTTTAAGGACTTTCCTCAGTTGAGTTTAGAGCGTCTTTTCCACTGGATACTTTATACGCTATTATTTCTATTGACGAGGCCATAGACATTTATGGTGGCACAACACTGATCGACGGAATCGGGAAGCTTGGAAGTGGAACAGAGCTGTTTCCATTTTCAATCCATAGATCCGTTTTGTGACATGCAGTTCATTATCTGTTCATCAATATGGTTTGGTTTGGTTTGGTTTGGTTTTATTTCCCGTCATAAAAAGCATACAATGAAATAACTTTACAAATATACAGAGTTTACAGAAATGTAATGTTATACAAACTATACAAACAAAAGAAAATTAACATCATTAAACAGTACGAGTGTGAGTTTACAAACAGAGAACCTAAGCACTAATAACAAAGACAAAGTGATAGATGAGATAGTGGAAAACGGCTGGAAAACCCATATTCAGCGACACTGTTGTAGAGTCACTGGTCTTCCATGGGGACCAGAAGAAGAAGAAGAAAAAGAAGAAAAAGAAGAAAAAGAGGAAGAAGAAGAAAAATATAAAAAAAAGTGGGAGGAAAGGGGGTAATATCGTCTTGTAATAACAATAATGATATTCAATATTATCTTCTTATTCAAATTAAAAATCGATATACAGATTGATAAATAAACATCATACATGAAAAATCTTTGAATTGTTCATAAAATAGACACCATTGAGTCTTATTCAGTCTAATTGTTGAACAATAATCGCTTAAATGTTACAATTGTTGGGCAGTTACGAATACAAATGGGAAGACTATTATGCAACTTTATACCTCTATAAAAAAATGTGCGTTTACAACTATTTATTCGAGGTTTTGGTAAAGGAAGATTGTTGTATCGAAAATGATAGGGTTAATCAACATATGATATATTTTCTTGCAAATAACTGGGTGTTAAATTGTTCAAAACTTTAAACATCATAATTTGAACATGACGAATTTGACGAGATTTCAGAATTTCCCACTGTAATATTTCATGCATGGATGATACGGAAAAATAAGATTGTGGCTTAATCTTTAAAATGATTCTTCCTGCTCTATTTTGAAACTTTTGTATTTGATCAAGAAGTTGCCCACGTGATGATTGAAATATGATATCTGCATAATCTAGATGAGGTAAAATAACGGTTCGATATATCAAATTTAAATATTTTCTACTGATAAATTGTCGTAAACGACGAAGAAATGAAATCATGCGACCCACCTTTTGACACAAATGATCAATATGAACATCCCATTTGAGTACAGCATCGATATAAAGGCCCAAATATTTCACACTCTGTACTTGATTTATCACATGGCCTTTTATGCTAAGATCCAATCTATTATACCTTTTAATCATATGACGGTTCCCAATGAGCATACTCACAATTTTTTCATAATTGATTTTAAGTTTATTTTTGGAAATCCACTTGTCGAGTTTCAGAAGCTCATATCGCAAAATTGATTGTACTGTACGCGGGTCTTTATGAGAAACATATAAAACTGTGTCGTCCGCATAATGTACGCTACATAAGTCAAATACAGAAGGTAAATCATTGATAAATATAATGAATAGCAAGGGACCTAAGATAGATCCTTGAGGCACCCCAGCCCAATGGGTAATTCTTCAGAAAAACAATTCCCTATACTAGTAACAATCCTCCGATCGAAGAGATAGCTTTCAAACCATTTAAGCGAGGTGCTACTGATCCCTTTTCTATGCATTGTATTGAGAAGGCATTTCACATTGACCAGGTCGAAAGCCTTTTGAAGATCGATTGATTGACGAGAGTATCCGTCCTTTCGTTGTCCTTTTCTTCAATCCCATGAATAATCAAACAATTTCGCCGGGAATATTGTTCAGCTTCATCCTGTTTTTCTTTCATTCTGTCGATCTCCTTCTCGAGCTTTTCGATCTTGTCATCTCTCTCTGCTAGATCAAACTCAAACCACTCCTTGATATTGTCAGTTACTTTCCGCGTAATGACGGTGGTGATTTCCTTAATCAATGAGTCTTTTACTTTACTTATGAGAGTGTCAAGAAGTTGACGATTGTCTTCAATTGCCTTAGACACCTCTTCACGAATATCTCTGGCAAGGTCACTGGCGGCAGCGTCCTCAGTCTGTCCCGTTTCGACCTTATAGTGTCGTCGCAGGTGAAACCGTCGGCCTCATGCCAAAAGGGCCCTAACAGTGTACAAAGTCTATGGTGTTAAGGCCCTTTTGGCATTAGGCCGACGATGGTTAACCATAATAATCGAAGTACATGGGACTAAGCCGATTGCATGGGGTGCGCTGCCAGGTGTTGAGATATGCAAATCACTCAAACAAAATGTATATTTCGACAGTATAAGAGTGAGAAATATGTAAGTATTACCGTCAGTATAAGTCAACAGAAGCAGGAATGACTTTGGAGTCCTTTATCGATGCATTTTTCAGAGTTAACACTTCACGGAAACGATGGAATAGAGAGCAGAGTTCAAACGCGTCCGATCATGCCGATTTGTGGAGGGAGACCAAGTCGAGTCGAGTCGAGTCGAGTGCTGAGGTACCAAGGGCCTATAGGCCCTAATCGAGGTCTACTAGTCTACTGGACTAGGTGTTACAACAACAAGAACAACAACAAAACAAACATATGACACTGCACATGGATTTGCGTAGAGATGCGTAGAGTTGCGTAGCGACTACGCCGAAATCGGTTGCGTACTCATGAAAAATAATTGTGATGATCCGAGCAGGATTTGCGTAGTCCCGGCGTAGGGTTACGTATGGTTGCGTAGGAAGCGCGTATCAACGTAGCTTATTCGGCGTGTAGCGGGCGTAGAGTTGCGTACATAAACGTAGGTGGGGCGTACAGGCCGCGTAGAGTTGCTTACAGCTGCGGGAAGTTGCGTACCGCGGGCGTATGCACAAATTAATGAAACTGCAGAGCTACTTCAGCATAGCTTTTTGCTTCATATTCTACTAATTGCCTGTTGTTCAAACATGATAATACGGGAAGGTTAAATCCTTTGCTGGTATCTTCAATTCTCCAGCGTTTAGCTGTCCTGGAAATAGCATTCGCATAAATACGAACGTTTTGCAAAAATGAGAAAAGAGAAGAAAATGAGACGTTGCAAGAATCAGAATTAAGAAGTGTGTGGGTCAAATCTCGGATCCAGCGGCGACCAAGGGGCAATACGAACAACCCTGATGAAAAAAAAAAAAACTGCATACCGACGATGTTTCTTCATTTATCAATTTCATGTGCATGAAGCCACAGGCGTTCAATAAACTCCTGACACGACATGCACTGAGAATTACATAATAAGATACAAATTTCAGGACATCTTTATAACCTAGCTTCAAACTTGCTATAACCTTCACTTGATCAAGATGACCAGCAGCATTATCATGAAGTAACTTCAGGTTCGTGGAGATACGAACAATGCCCACCTGCCAGACATGGAACAACTGTAGCGTGGCAATACAAGCAGAGCAACAAATGTGCAAAGGAACTACCTCAGGGTGCCATAGATGGGAAGATGAGATACCCATCATTTAGATCAGTGTGATTAAATGGCCCTTGCAATTGCAGTAGCTTCCTCTACCTTATTGGGCATCCAAGCCACAAATAACATGAGGAGACAACATGTCTTTATAACGATTCTCCCTGATGCTCCTCCAGAAATCTTCACTAGCCTGCCAACTTTATCTCGTTGAGTTTTCACTCATATTTGCGTGCGCTAGAACGGTTGATCACTATAGGCCTACTGTAGCCTACCTTCCACCCCAATCTCCATTTTTTTTGTGACTGATACAGCAGTTTCTCAGCCTCCTTGTTATAGTCTTCACAAGCCTTATCATATACATCAGGGGCTACTGAACCCACTCCATTAGAACGTACGTGTACCCTTTTGTTACATAGAGTTAGGCAATTCTCCATTACCTAACTATGTAATATAGTTTCCATTCGTGCTTTAATATAGCCTTTTCCTTTATACAATGTAGTTCAAAAACCCATAGCACAGTAACCCCAACACCTGTCCATCACCCCTCATGTCAATAGGAGTCTTTATGTCAGACCACCAAAGTTAGTTTCCTCCTAACAACCCCACATCAAAGTATCCACTCCCATTGTGGTCAGAAAGTTATCACCCCTTGTCCAGTTCCCTTCCTGCCACAAATCCATCTCCCATTACCCTCAACACTGTTCCTTTGTTTCAGGCCCCAAATTGAGTAAGACCACACCCTACGTTTCCATGCCCACGTTGAATTGACCAATCATATTGTGTATGGACCATGTGCTTTTCAGGATGAGAATTTCCCCCAAGTTTTAGAGATAGTTTCTGAAAGTATGATCGGGACACTTCTACTCCAGGCTTCAGCCGGATGTGTTAGCATTTCATCTGCTCTTTAAACATGTTGTAATCTTAGCTGTGTTATACCGGCATTGGAGATATTTGTAATTCGTGTAACTCCTATGTTACACTTTGGCTATTTTGCTGTCTGAGTTTCGGGACTCACAGGAACAAACACTTCAACTGCATATTATATTTGGACTCCACAACTTCTTTATTTCGTCGATGACTTTAACAGCGTAATTGCATGTTTGAATCTGTACCTCTCCACAATGTCATAACAAATGGCGACTTAAACGATCCCACATGGCGCCTAGCGCGCCAATACACAACACTTTCTTGGTCAGTTGAAACTAATAAGGGTGGAAGCACGTTCTGTTTCCTCTACTTCGATGATTTAGGGAACTTCCCGCTGGAACTTCATTGCCAGATTAGTTCACACAGTGCTGGCGAATTGTCTGCATCTTGATCAGTAGAGGCCATTGGCGTAAATCCGGGGGGGGGGGGATATATCCCCCATCCCCCCCCCCCCTCCCGAAATGGAGGAGGGGGGGTGGCCTGTACAATCATCCCCCCCCCCGAAATTTGAGGGGGAAAATGGAGGAAGCAGAAATGTGCTTTTATCAATTTTGACATATTTTTATTGCACGACGTTCGTACGCCCGCCTTCAGAGAGGTAACAGATCCGAACAGTATTCCATATTGTAGGATAATGTAATTTTCTCAAGCGCTCGCTCGCTTCGCTCGCTCGCGAAAAAAGTAATATCGACATAGGTGTAAAGTATGGTCCAGACGTTGACAACGTCAAATAGCATATAGGCTTACATGTAAACATGCTATGACGAGAGCAACTCGGGACCATCTGCAAATTATGTACGAAAACAAACAATAACAAAAACCATACCGCTAAGATTGAACCCCCCTCCATTTTCCTGAATCATTCCTGAAACGATGATGACCCTGATCATAGGCGCCGGAAGTGGGGGGGCAGGGGGGGCGGCCGCCCCCCCAATCCAAAAAGTGGGGGGGCAAAACGCATTTTTGCCCCCCCAAAAAGCCCCCCCCCAAAAAAAAAAAAAAAAGAAAAAAATAATAATGATAATAAAAAATAAATGAATAAACAAATAAAATAAACTAAATATATATATATATATATGAATAAAAGGGGGAAAATATGGTTACAAACGGCAGCTTTTGGACTGTAAAATGTCACAATTTTCAAGCTCGCTCGCTTCGCTCGCTCGCATCCAGCAGTTGAGCCCGGTGCGCCTCCCCCTAAATTTCTAAAGCGAAAAACATAGCTACAACGGCAGTTGTTGGACTCTAGAATGTCAAAATTTTCAAGCTCGCTCGCTTCGCTCGCTCGCATTGAATCGTTATGCCATTCTCGTAATGTTGCTGACAGTAATTGCCAGTAGTTGCGCCCGATGCCCCCACCCCTTAATTTCCAAAGCGAAAGATAAATATAGCTACAAACGGGAGTTTTGGGACTGTGAAATGTCAAAATTTTCAAGCTCGCTCGCTTCGCTCGCTCGCATTGAATCGTTATGCTACTCTCCTAATGTTGATGCCAGTAATTGCCAGCAGTTGCGTCCGATGCCCCCTCCCCCTTAATTTCCAAAGCGAAAGATATAGCTACAAACGGGAGTTTTGGGACTGTAAAATGTCAAAATGCTCAAGCTCGCTCGCTTTGCTCGCTCGCATTGAATCGTTATGCCATTCTCCTAATGTTGCTGCCAATAATTGCCAGCAGTTGCGCCCGATGCGCCCCCATTTATTTCAAAGCGAAATATGTAGCTACAATTAAAACTCCAGTTTTGGAACTGTAGAATATCAAAATTTTCAAGCTCGCTCGCTTCGCTCGCTTGCATTTTATTGTTATGCCATTCACCTTATGTTGCTGACAGTATATAATTTGTCGATCGCTTCACACCGTCATTCCATAATCCATGTAAGGAAAACTTACAATGTTCCTCAATGACTGCGTTGTTGAATGTATCACATTCCGTATCGATGTATAGTAGTCCCATTATTGCTCACGCACACACGCACAAGCATACAGACCGTCAAAATGACTTTATGGTTCCCCCATGTTTCGACCCACCATACGCCACTTTACACACACACACATATATATATATACAAGTGTATATATATATATATATATATATATATATATATATATATATAGGCTATATAAATAATAGATGTGTTTGTGTGTGTGTGTGTGTGTGCGTGTGTGTGTGTATGTGTATATTGTGTAACATATGCATGGTCTAATCTTGAGCCCACTCCAATGTTTGCCCCCCCAATCCAAAACTGCTTCCGGCGCGCCTGCCCTGATACAATAGTCATCTATGGGCGTATACCCAGGGATGATAAGGGGCGTCGAATCTATCTCGGGGGAGGGGGGGGGGGGGGGCAAAGAGGAATTTGCCCCACCCCTGCGGAAGTGTTAGGGCAGACAAATCATTTGTCCCCCAAGCAATTCCCGAGATGAGGACAAATCTTGAATTTTCTTTGTGGAAAATTGTCCAAATACCGCCAGAACTGCACAAGATCGTTGAATTGCAATCATAAGCATGCAAAAGCTCCGCCACTGGATCCCTTTCCATAGACTTTGAACACTTTTGAGATTGACGTATTTCCTAGTATTTTATTAAAGAGCGTGCAGCAGATCTTTCACTTACAAAAGCTCCCTCATATGCAGAGGCGTCGATAGGGGGGGGGGATAGTACCCCATAAAAGTATTGGGGACAAACATATCATTTTGCTCCTCGAAACTCCCGAGATGTGGAAATGTTCTTACTTTTTTGATAGAAAACTGTCTAAATACTTCATCAAAAGATGGCTGAATTCAATTCTGCAAAATAATAAAAATCTCCCTCGTGTAAGAGGGAGTTAGGCCTACCCAATGCCTCCTATACCTCCCCGTTCAGTCCTTGTAATTTCTACTGAATACGCTTTAGATTAACATATTTTAAAATGTTTGATCTAAAGTGTGCACCAGGTCTGTTACTTCAGTTTAAAAAAAAAAATGCAAAAGTTCCGTGGGTGGAGATATCTAGATACCTTCAATTAACGGAGGGTCCCCCCCCCCAAAAAAAAAAAAAAATCCTGATGTTGCTGCCAGTAAATGCCAGCAGTTGCGCCCCTTGCGCCCCCTCCCCCTTAATTTCCCAAGTGAAAAAAAAATAGCTACAAACGGCAGCTTTTTGGACTGTAAAATGTCAAAATTCCAAGCTCCCTCGCTGCGCTCGCTCGCATTTAATCGTTAAGCCATCTCCTGATGTTGCCTGCCAGTAACTGACAGCAGTTGCGCCCGTTGCGCCCCCCCCCCCTTAATTTCAAAGGCGAAAAAATATAGCTACAAACGGCAGTTTTTGTACTGCAAAATGTCAAAAAAAATTTAAGCTCGCTCGCTCGCATTTAATCGTTATGCTATTCTTCCGATGTTGCTGCCAGTAATTGCCCACAGTTGCACCCGGTACGCCCCCTTAATTTCCAAAGCGAAAATGTACAGCTACAAACGGTAGTTTTTGGACTTTAAAATGTCAAAATTTTCAAGTTCCCTCGCTCTGCTTCCTCGCATTTAACTGACAGCAGTTGCGCCCATTGCGCCCCCCCCCCCTTAATTTCAAAGGCGAAAAAATATAGCTACAAACGGCAGTTTTTGTACTGTAAAATGTCAAAATCTTTAAGCTCGCTCGCTCGCATTTAATCGTTATGATATTCTTCCGATGTTGCTGCCAGTAATTGCCCACAGTTGCACCCGGTGCGCCCCCTTAATTTCCAAAGCGAAAATGTATAGCTACAGACGGTAGTTTTTGGACTTTAAAATGTCAAAATTTTCAAGCTCCCTCGCTCTGCTTCCTCGCATTTAATCGTTATGCTATTCTCCTGATGTTGCTGCCAGTAACTGCCAGCTGTTGCGCCCGGTTTCCCCCCCCCCCCCTTAATTTCCAAAACGAAAGAATAAAGCTACAAACGGTAATTTTTGGACTTTAAGATGTCAAAATTTTCAAGCTCGCTCGCTTTGCTCGCTCGCATTTAATCGTTATGCCATTCTCCTGATGTTGCTGCCAGTAACTGACAGCAGTTGCGCCCGGTGCGCCCCCCCCCCCTTAATTTCCAAAGCGAAAGAAATGAAGCTACAAACGGTAATTTTGCGACTGTAAAATGTCAAAATTTTCAAGCTCGCTCGCTCCGCTCGCTCGCATTTAATCGTAATGCTATTCTCCCGGCGTTGCTGCCAGTAACTGACAGCAGTTGCGCCCGGTGCGCCCCCCCCCCCCTAATTTCCAAAGCGAAAATGTATAGCTACAGACGGTAGTTTTTGGACTTTAAAATGTCAAAATTTTCAAGCTCCCTCGCTCTGCTTCCTCGCATTTAATCGTTATGCCATTCTCCTGATGTTGCTGCCAGTAACTGGCAGCAGTTATGCTCGTTGCGCCCCCCTTAATTTCCAAACCGAAAAAATATAGCTACAAACGGCAGTTTTGGGACTGTACAATGTCAAAATTTAAAGCTCGCTCGCTCCGCTCGCTCGCATTTCATCGTTATGCCATTCTCCTGATGTTGCTGCCAGTAATTGCCAGCAGTTGCACCCGGTGCGCCCCTCTCCTCCTTCTTAATATCGAAAGCGAAAAAAATATAGTTACAAACGATAGTTTTGCGACTGTAAAATGTCAAAATTTTCAAGCTCGCTCGCTCCGCTCGCTCGCATTTCATCGTTATGCTATTCTCCCGACGTTGCTGCCAGTAATTGCCCACAGTTGAGCCCGGTGCGCAACCCCCTTAATTTCGAAAGCGAAAAAATATAGCTGGAAACGGCAATTTTTTGTACTATATAATGTCAAAATTTTCAACACTTTTTTATTATTTTTTCAATTAATTAATTAATTTTTATGCAATTCTCCCGATGTTGCTCCAAGTAATTTGTTGTTTCTCACCGTCATTGTAAAAAGACTTACAATGTTGCTCAATGACTGCGCTGTGGAATGTATAACATATCGTTATGTATTGTAGTCCCCATTAAGTTTGCAGACTGACAGCGCAAGCACACACGCGCACACACACATACACATGCAAGCACGCATAAGCATACACACGCTGAAAATTACTTTTCCACGAGGTGCCCCCCTTATGTCTTGACCCACGGTACGCCACTGTGTGTGTGTGTGTGTGTGTGTGTGTGTGTGTGTGGATCACTGTGTGTGTGTGCGTGTGTGTGTGTATGTGTGTGTTGGGGGGACACCAAGCTTCTTCCCCCCCCCCCCTCCCAAGGCTGCGCCGGTCCAGTTTGGCTTGTAATAGTGGTGATGGTAACTATCGCCGATCACCCCCCCCCCCCAACTCCTCAGTACGGATTTACGCCGTTGGTAGAGGCATGTAAAAATGAGCAGGAGAAGAACTCTTGACCCTACCACAGCAATTTGCTCTTCCTTTTCGGCCTTTTGCAGTTATTAGGCCTACAAACGATATAATGAAGAGTAGAATAGCACAGGAAGATACATTCACCAGCCATTCAGAGTCCAGTGGGATGAATGATATCATGCAGTTTTCAAACATTGATCACATTGATATGCATAATCTTCACCAACTAGAAAAGCACTCCGAGAGCGCAGACCTCCGCCAAGCAGTTACTTTCCACTGATGATCTTGCTCTTCCATAAAGATTAGTGATGTTCACCTATTGAAAATCGCCCGATTTCCCAATATAGAAGCCTTTTCGGCTTCATTTGCTCCCTCTTTTGTTTTTATTTTGCAAAACTTGGTTTGAGAGATCATAGAACCATCCGTTTATCTGCTTCAGACTATACATCATCATTATTATCATATTATTATTATTATTATTATTGTTATCATTATTATTATTGTGGTTATTTGGGGAGGGGGATCATAGTCATTAGTTTTAAAAGTATTAGGCACCAGTGGGAATCCACGGGTCTCAGGGCTTCGTATTCTTTCTTTGATATTTCTTAATTCAATCACGTTATGAGAGAAGAAATACACGAAGAATATTTTCGTCTTCAGTTGCTCCCTCATTTCTGTTTTCATCATCAAAACTTTGTTTGATGGATCTAGAACCACCGTTTATCTCATTGATACTGTTTATTGTTTTTATTCATGTTATTATTATCATTATTATTGTTACTATGATGCTATTATGTTGTCATTATTTTGTGGGAGGGGAGATCATATCCATTAGATTTTATTATTTTATATAATTCATTGACATGGGGACGAATCAATCAAAAAAAAAGTTTATCGGTCAAGGACAATGAATATCTTTTTTTCCGTCATGTCAAGGTTACTCTACGACTTATAGACGTTTCAAATAGCTTCATTACCATTGATATTTCATTTCAAACATTAAAACAATCCAGTACCTCTTTGTGTCTCTTCCGTCTACTCTTAGTTATGGATCAGAGCACCCCCTCCCCATTCATTTGCATTGGCCCATTGTATTATTATCATGATATCAGTATACCATTGTTATTGTTATTGTTATTATTACTATTATTATTATTACTAACATTATATTGTTTAGGGAAGAGGAGAGAGTAGAGTCATGATAATTATAGGGATGATCAACCAAGGGAGGCGGAAATGTTAATTTGTTAAGAATTGTAAAAATCTGTTTCCCCCATTTTTCTGCTCTTGATAAAAATCTTTTCTGAAGACAGTCCTGCGCAAACTGTCCAAAACTGCTTCACTGCACTAACAAACGTAATCTTGTGCTAAGCAGGACTACTTCATATATAGACCCCTAGTGTTTTTGTTGCTATTGTGCTGAGAGAAATAAAATATTTTCGTCTTCATTTGCTCTCTTCTTTTTGTTTTTATCACCAAACCTTGGTTTGATAGATCATAGAACCACCCGTTTATTTGCTTCAGACTGTACATTATCATCATTATTATCATCTTTTTATTGTTAATATTAGTATTATAACTATCACTATTACTATTACGATTATTTTATCATTATCATTATTATTATTATTATTATTATTATTATTATTATTATTATTATCATATTAGCATTATAATCATCGTTGTTATATTGGGGAGGGGGAGATCATAGTCATTAGGTTTCATAAGTAGGCATCCGTGGGAATCCCCATGGGTCTCAGGGCCTCGTATTTTTTCTTTAATATTTCTTTTCCCACGTTATGGGAGACAGAAGAATATTTTTGTCGTCATTTGCTCCCTCTTTTTTATTTTTATCACCAAAACTTGGTTTGATGGACCATAGAACCACACATTTCATGTCCACTTGTAACTTCAAAAATTGGCGGTTGGCAAAGCGAGGGTTTCCCCAACGTCCACTCGTCTTATGAATATTTGTTTACAGCAGCCATGCAGTAAACGAATGAACAGCGGCGCGTGTACTCTGATATGGAAGGGTACGATCAGCAAGGACAAACTTTAAGTGGATATTTAGCCGTCCTGAACAGTCTGAGTACAATGATACCCGACTTGAGAGTAAACTAAATGACGTATACCTGAGCTGCATAGTATCCTGCAGTTGTGCTAAGTACAATAATATGCAAATGATGCACAGGATAGAGTGCGTTAGTGGAGGCGTAGCACATTCGAGGGTATTAACAATTGTGACCGTGCACCTCAAAACGAACATAAAGTCGCACACCCTGATTTTGCGTGAGGACTGAAAATAAGTAAAATGGGTCAACCTAGCCGAATTTGACTTTTTCATTTTTTCTGAAAGAGCGGGTCTTCTTCTACATTATGCTAAAATTCGGTATCATAAAACGGGTAGGAAAGTGTCTTTTTTAGCAGTTTATCTCGAACATTTTTGGTAGAATAGTGTGATTAGGTGTGTCTATAGAATCCCTTTTTCATTTCTGAAAAACCTTGTCCACACTCTTCGCTTTCAACTCTAATAACTTTTGAGAGGAAAGTGCTACTGCCTTGAAAGTTGACATTGATTATGGACAGAATGTGTTAAAGAGGCATGCTTAATTTCAGTTTAATCTGACAATCTCTTCATTGTTGTTACTCTGGTGGTTTACTTCCTGTTTTTTTGTCCCATTCATCGCACAGCCAGCACGATTTGGTAAAGATTAAGCACTTGAATAGACACTGTACTTCAGAGCCTCTTTTCTCAGTTCACACTTTTCCTGAGTTTGTGCTTTCTTTCCAATATTTAGATAGGTTAGGAGAGTCCATTTGATTTGAGTTACACATCATTTTAAAGCTTAAAGTCTGCTCTTTCAGAATATGGTCTTAACTAAAAAGTCATGTCTGGCGACTTTTTGTTTGTTTTGAGGTGCAGGGTCACAATTGTGAAACATGCACGAGGCGAAGCCGAGTGCATGTTGCACTACATTGTAAATACCCGAGAGTGAGCTGCATCTCCACTAACGCCACGAAATAATCCTGTGCATCATTTGTTTTATAAAATGGGTCGAAAATTCGAAAACTAACAGCATTTTTCACGTACCTTTGTGGGTCAACAGATGTCCGAAGATGTTCGTCCCAAACATTTACGCACGTCGCACTCGGAAATCCCGCACATATAAGTATGATGGGGGGTTGGGTTTCCGGACACTTACGTTCCCGCATGAAAACTTACTTATTTTACATAGAATATGCAACCTTTACCTTAAAGACTTGATATAGACTCCTCATATAGGCCTACTAGACAACATACTCTGAAAACGGCGTGAGAATTAACCTGCTAAATCGTTGGATTTGCCCTTCAAAGTGACTCCATGTACGCGTCCAGTCCCACAACGCTTGGTTTACTGTACGTATAAGAGTATACGTACGCCACACATGTTATGCACAAGGGAAGAAAGGCCGGCCGGCCGGCAGCCCGAACTAGAAGTTGTTTACAGGATTGACAGCGCGTATGCATGTAATTCAAAAGAGCCGCCGCGCGCACAGACGATCGGCAGTGCAATGGGACTAAAATAACCAAAGCACACGTGACTCATTTCAGCGCTTCCTATTGGCTACATTCTTGAACCCATTTTATAAAATAAAATAACAGCATTTGTTGTTTTCATTTGGGCACGCCAATGGCGAACGTCGCTATACGTAAATGCCCTTGTTTGACCGCGCCGTGTATTATACCATAATGAGAGTCCATAACACGCACATGCAGATAGTGTTTCGTGTAAATAATAATAATGATAATAGAAGACATTTATAGAGCGCCTTTTCCACTGGATGCAAAGCGCTACAAATATGACATCGTAAACATCGTCAATATACTAGTATACACAGGCGCAGGCCACACACTGGCATACCGTACCCGAGAGTACATTGTGTGCGTGCGTGCGTGTTCGCCGGAAGATGTCAGAGATTTCGCTGCACTCTTCATCTTTACTATCCCCACTGTCTGTGCAAGCTAAAAGATGAACTATCGAGAAAGTAGGAGTCCAGCGCAGGATCGGTGAATATGAAAACGCTCGGCTCTGTCGTCACGCACAAAAATGCATTATGCATCTATCTAATTAATTTCTCTTTGTCGTCCTCGACGTCGACACGGAGGCGGAGCGCGGACGAAACCCGGTCGAAGGCATGTAAGAGACCCTCCCGCTGCCGACGGCTCGGGAGGAGATAGACAAACCAGCAACGCCGGAATAAAACAGGAAATACATATGGCCGCGACAACAACAACAACTTCGCCTTTTACTGTAATAGATATTTGTGCACAGTTTGTTCGCGCTCTCGCGTTAGTGGTCACATTTGTTAACGGATTTTGTTCAAATTTTGTATGGAGGTTTATTATAATGCAATCTACAAGCCTGTAGATTTTAATGTGCTGCCCCCAGTGTTCCGTCTTTTATGGGGTCACAGGTCATATTGTTGGAGGATGGTTTGTGTGCGCTCTATAGTCTACATTTCTTGACGGATTTTGTTCAAATTTGGTATGAAGGTGGTCTACCATGATATAATCTACAAACGAAGCGGGGGGGGGGGGCAGGAGGGGCACTTGCCCCCACCCCCCCCAAAAAAAAATCAATTATTCAAAGACCAAAATGAACAATAAAGACACTTTTCTTGTCTAAAAGTTGTCAATTTCAAAACTGAAAATGCAAAATTGCGAATGCGATAATTATAACACACGAATGATATATATAATTATCGGGTCTAGGACTTGTCCCCCGGAGGACAACTCCCCCGGGGACTACTCCCACCTGACAACTCCCCCAGAGGACGTCTCCCCCGGAGGACTACTCCCCCGGAGGATGTCTCCCCCGGAGGACGACTACCCCGGGGGACGACTCCCCCGGGGGACAACTGCCCCGGAGGACAACTGCCCCGGGGGACAACTGCCCCGGGGGACAACTCCCCCGGGGGACAACTCCCCCGGGGGACAACTCCCCCGGGGGACAACACCCCCGGGGGACAACTCCCCCGGGGGACCACTCCCCCGGGGGACCACTCCCCCGGGGGACCACTCCCCCGGAGGACAACTCCCCCGGAGGACAACTCCCCCGGAGGACAACTGCCCCGGGGACGTCTCCTGGGGGACAATCCCATACTGAACAGAGATTTGTGTGTGTGTGTGTGTGTGTGTGTGTGTCCTAGAAATTAGAATTAAATTCATCTGTCTAAAAACAGTATTCTTTTTAAATAAAATTTAAATTAAAGTTGGCGTTACCTAAGACACGTCCATCTTTATAACAAAGTTTTTGAAATCTCAGCACAAACTTTTTACCATTTAACACGCTACATGTAATGTCGAAAAAAGTAGAAACGCAGGTCCATTTTATCACTGAAAATTGGTCAAGAGATAAACACATTGACGGATACACGCTTTTGAGGGGAGAGTTCATTCCTTAGCATGTACCTGTTATTCTTCATTATTTTATAATATTTTAAGAAGTCCATTCTTTGATGATTTTCTTTTTCTTTTTGCAATTCATGATTATGATAAGGAATATGTTAAATGAAAGAAAGATATCATTCAGAGGGGTGAAGGCTCAAGTTTTTGAGTTTCTTCAGTTTGTCTCCCTCTACAAAGGAATATGTTGTTAGAAATACCCTTTTAATGGGGTTATGATTTTTATCTTAGATTCTTATGATATGTGACCGTGCACCTCAAAACGAACATAAAGTCGCACACACTGATTTTGCGTGAGGACTGAAAATAAGTGAAATGGGTCAACCTAGCCGAACTTGACTTTTTCATATTTTCTGAAAGAGCGGGTCTTCTTTTACATTATGCTGAAATTTGATATCATAAAACAGGCAGGAAAGTGTGTTTTTTAGCAGTTCATCTCGAACATTTTTGGTAGAATAGTGCGATTAGGTGTGTCTTTACAATCCCCTTTTCATTTCTGAAAAACCTTGTCAACACTCTTCACTTTCAAATCTAATAACTCTTGAAAGGATAGTGCTACTGCTTTGAAAGTTGGCATTAATTATGGACAGAATGTGTTAATGAGGCCTGCTTAATTTGAGTTTAATCTGATAATCCCTTTATTGTTGTTACTCTGGTGGTTTACTTCCTGTTTTTTGTCCCATTTATCGCACAGCCAGCACAGTTTGGTAAAGATTAAGCGCTTGAATAGACACTGTACTTCAGAGCCTCTTTTCTCAGTTCACACTTTTCCTGAGTTTGTGCTTTCTTTCCAGTATTTAGATAGGTTAGGAGAGTCCATTTGATTTGAGTTATACATCATTTTAAAGCTTAAAGTCTGCTCTTTCAGAATATGGTCTTAACTAAAAATTCATGTCTGGCGACTTTTTGTTTGTTTTGAGGTGCAGGGTCACATATATAGTTACTATTCTGTATGTCACTGTCAGTAATTTCATTGTGCAATTTTCGTTTGTTATGTTGACTGTGAATTTATCTGAACATCATTACAATTGTTAATGTCGGAGAAATAATTGACAGAAAAAAAAATATGAATATTCTGTTCCTGAAAAGACTTGAACGTGTAAAAAGGTAATATCTTCCAACCGGCATTAGGCACTACAATGCAGAAACAGTATTAGCACTGGTTGCACAGCTACCATGCATCCTGAATGCACCAGCCACATACCGGTATCTGCATGACACACGTATAACATAACCCTTGCTGTACTATTGTTGGTAGAAAACACCAAATTGATAGCTAGAACTTGTTCTTAAGAGTATGGTAGTCAATACTACTTGAAAAAATACAGAAAAAAAATGCAAAAAATGGCAGTTGGGGTAGGGGTAAAAGGCAAGGAAATTTTATGCCTAAATATGGGCAAAAGGTTAGTATCATGTGGAAGATTAGGTTTTACACTAAAATTATCATTATAATCCATTTCCTTGACCCCCAAAACATGGGGTTAGACACCAAAACCATCACAATTGACCAAAAAATAGCCGAGTTATAACCAGAAATGTCTTTTTAAAGCCGAAACGGCGACCTTTCTTGGCCGCGGGGCACCCTGGATTTCGCATTTTTCGTTCTTTTTTTTTTCAAAAATGGTGTCAGTAGGCACAAAGTCATCAAACTAAGGTGTGATGAGCATGTTCTGAAAATGTCATCCTCTTTAGCCCATCTCTAAGAGATATCAAGGGATGACGACTGTAATATTTAGCCTGTTATTTAGAGAGTTCCTTAGTTGTTTCTTTAATCAGTCAGAATAAGCACACGATCTTGGCAGTAATTTGTTGAATCATGACGAGTTTGAACAATGCAAATGCTTTAGCGATATCGATTGCATCGGATGCCCAAGGGAAGAAACGGACATTGGTCAAAAAGTATATGTGCACATTTTGTTAACACGCAGGTGATAGGTTGATATGTTTTTATTCTTCTAGGTCTTGGGTGCAAGTAAGGAAGTTTGCTGACGTAGCACATCTACCTCCGGGGTTTCTCGAGAGGGGTAACTATAGAGCATAGCAACAGCATCATCTCTGTGGGGATTGGTTGGTGCTGCATACCTAGGCACTAGTCTCTGCGTTCAAACTGTACTAATTTCAAACATTTGGCATTTCCTTTCTTTTTTTTTTTTAGAAAAGTAAAGTTTCTCTTTTTCACACAGATTTTTTCATTTATCAACTACCACTGAAACTTAATTAATAAGCCATTGTCTCTTTAGGATTATCATGGCAATTATTTCACACAATATACTTGTCCTATTTGAGTAATAATGGAAATACGTCTTGTATGGGCGTGTTTGACTTGCCATATCTTATATCTTACATTTAACTTTACTACATGTGTAATCATAGCAACACATCTTATAAACACAAACATTACTGATACTTGTAAAGTGAGTAACAATTCACTTCAATATTGAGATATCACGGCTTTGTATGACACATTACAACGCACTCTTATAACGACGTAAGTTCAATCTCGCTCTTCACACTTGGAGGAACTATACTTGTGATTGTTTTGTAAACTGTACTTTTGTTCACTTTTAGAAATGTGTTATTTTTGTCTTTGAAGAAACGTTAATCATTGTTTCTCTTATAATAATCGACAAAGCTGTTACTTCTTATAATAAAGTTAGATGAAACACTTTTATTGCACTCAAAATGTAACCAACTCTACTCTCCAGATGAATAGTTCAACATCTAAACATTATCACAATCCCATGATCATTGTCATTTCATTTCCCGTCAAATTCCGGTATCTATCCTATAAAATAGATAAGTTTTTACACTGGTCCGTATTTTTGACGTGATCTTGTGATACGATATTATGTTGAGTCATCTAGCTTTGTTGCATTAAGGATTGTTTTCCGCTGTACCTCTTCTGATGTCAATTCTGTTTTGACAGGAGCATTTTTCCTTCACATTCCACTATGCAACTTCTTGGAAACTTTGTCTTTGAAACAACAACGCTTTTCGCTTCGATCAAAGTAATTTTACTGCACTGTTGTTTCTTGGTCAGCTTTGTTTGCACATTCTATATTACTTTGGTTTCAGCAGCTGACTAGCTGATGGCAGGGTGGTCCTTGTCCTCCTCTGCATCAACAATTGTGCAGGACTAGCATCTAGCCCATCGATCGGTGTGTTCCGATAGTCAAGAAATGCCAAACCTGGATCTGTTCCATCTCTCATTGCCTTTTTCATTAGACATTGCGATTTGTACTGTCTTTTCAACTTTCCCATTGCTATGTAGAAAGTGATGAAGACGTGACATGCTTGAATTGGTACTGACAAGCAAACTCTTTGAACTGGTCACTTGTAAACTGTGTACCATTATCTGATACCACAATATCCGGTATACCATTACGTGCAAAAGTGTTGTTTGCATACTTACTTCAATTACTCTTACGCTAGACATTTTTTTTTTGTTTTTGTTTTCCATGTTCAAACGTTATCAAATAAAACTGTGAAACAAAACTCAATTTTCAATTAATTGAAACTCGATTCATCCCATCTTTGTGGTTGAGAGATTTGTGATGGTCGTGCGGGTGTGCTTTCCCAGGGCTGTTGGAAGATATTACCTTTTTACACGTTCAAGTCTTTTCAGGCACAGAATATTCATATTTTTTTTCTGTCAATTATTTCTCCGACATTAAGAATTGTAATGATGTTCAGATAAATTCACAGTCAACATAACAAACGAAAATTGCACAATAAAGTATTACTGACAGTGACATATAGGATAGTAACTATCATAAGAATCTAAGATGAAAATCATAACCCCATTCAAAGGGTATTTCTAACAACATATTCCTTTGTAGAGGGAGACAAACTGAAGAAAATCAAAAATTTGAGCCTTCACCCCTCTGAATAATATCTTTCTTTCATTTAACATATTCCTTATCATAATCATGAATTGCAAAAAGAAAAGGAAAATCATCAAAGAATGGACTTCTTAAAATATTATAAAATAATGAAGAATAACAGGTACATGCTAAGGAATGAACTCTCCCCTCAAAAGCGTGTTTCCGTCAATGTGTTTATCTCTTGACCAACTTTCAGTGATAAAATGGACCTGCGTTTCTACTTTTTTCGACATTACATGTAGCGTGTACAAAAGTAAAAAGTTTGTGCTGAGATTTCAAAAACTTTGTTATAAAGATGGACGTGTCTTAGGTAACGTTAACTTTAATTTAAATTCTGTATAAAAAGAATACTGTTTTTACACAGATGAATTCAATTTTAATTTCTAGGACACGAATAAGAAACATCTCTGTTCAGTTATGGGATTGTCCCCCAGGAGACGTCCCCGGGGCAGTTGTCAGGTGGGAGTTGTCCCCCGGGGGAGTGGTCCCCCGGGGGAGTGGTCCCCCGGGGGAGTTGTCCTCCGGGGGAATTGTCCCCCGGGGGCGATTTTTTTTTCCGTAACCCTAACGCGTCGAAATTGCCAATTGTGGCACTTGAGCAAAGACTATCAGTGTACTACTGAGTAGTTGGTTGCGATACTTGTGTTGCTTTCTTGTATACAGTGCCATGGTCGTCTGCTAACCACAGAATCAGATTAGAATGTGAGAATGGCTCGCCGCCTTGTGAACTGTCATAACACTGTGTGTGTGTGTGTGTGTGTGTGTGTGCGCGCGCGTGTGTGTGTGTGTATGTGTGTGTGTTGTGTGTGTGTGTGCGTGTTTCCACTTCACCATCGGCATCGCGTTCTGCTTTGCCGTCTGCTTACACTACTGGTATTCCTGTGGTTTTGTTCGCCGTCTGCTGACACCTTTCCTTTGTCTCGCAAGACTTGCGTTGTTAATAATAATAATAGATATAACTTATAAAGCGCTTATTACATTGTTTCTAAGCGCTGAGCGTCTCGAAGGAAAAATTAGAAAAGAGAAATTCAGTCATGGAGTACAAATTGTTAAGATGCAAACTCGAAGTTTTCATCAATATCTTGCAAAAGTAAATTGGAAATCTAAGCTTGGAATGAAGTATTGATAGGCCTATATAGGCGTACAACTGCAGCAATTGCTATTGTTAATATTGATCATGTTTATCAAGCCACGTAGAATCAGATTCGAAGTGGGCATTAGGTCTAATTGGGTAACAGGAATACACTACTTGATTAATTTGGGTTTATACTTCTCCAACCTCACGATGATTGTGCTTTAAAAAATGATTCAGAAAGGCGTAGTAGGCTCCTTTTTAGTTCAGGTTCATGTAGATCAAGATATATGATTACATTCTCATGCACTAACATCCAAGATGAAGATGGGGGAGGGAAGAGAAGCCGGGGGAGACTATAATCATCGATTTCGATCGATAAAATCTGTATATTAATATATTAATTTAAACAGCTTTATAAAGGCATTTTGAAACAACATTTATAAAGCAAACAGCACCTTATTTTCATTTAAAATTCTAATATCACGTACGGTTTGAATTGATCTATCAATATAGATATATAGGTCTATGTTTTTTGATGTTCACTTTATCATTGCCAACCCTATAGTTCTCCTCATCAAGTACCTCGTTACCTCTACCAAAACGACCATCAGTGAAGGAAACCCAAACCCAAAGAGAAATGTAATTGAGTGAAAGCAGCAACATTAGTAAAACACATCAGTGACAGTTAAAGCAGGGAGGTGAGACAAAATCGCACAATTGTAAAAGATGCAAAAGTTATGCATTTTCAACGTTTTGATGTTGGTACAACTGGATAAGGGGATACTTGAGTTCATGCATGATATCATTAATGTGTGGACAACAACATAAATATAAAGAAAATCATAAAACATGTTTTCACTTTTCTTGCGTATTAACATTTGACTATAAAAACCGCTTTCAGAAAGTATAGGGGGAATGATTACTGCCTCTAACATAACTTATGTCAGCATCAATTAAGTTGATGGAATGTGTAATTTTAATGAAAAATGATTTCATTGTGGAATTCTCTTCATGTTTTCTTTACATCTAGTAGTCTCCTTATCCAGTGATTACAACACCAAAACTATAAAAATGAATAATTTTTGTCGGATTGTTTTCTCAAACTTTCACTAATGTTGCTGCGTTCACTCAATCCATATTGCTCTTTGGGGTTTTGGTTTCCTTTAATATCAAGCAATCATCACTACCATCATTGCTTCAATTACTATAAAACTGAGGGATCGATCACAGAAAAGAGTTCTGTGGGATCGACCATAAACATCATTACTATCATTTCACTACTGGATACTGTATCATCTTATCATCATCGTCACCATGATTGCTACTCGTATTACCATCGTATACATATTACAATGTACCACAAGCAATCTATCCTCCACCATATCGCACTATCAATACTTTTTTTTTTCATGTCACCAATCCATCATCAACTTCACGAAATCTCTTGCATATTTTCAGCTTCATCATTATCATCAGTCTAAATAAGCATTGCTACTATATTCCAACTCGATCCCTCCCTTCAATGCCCACATGGCCTAGCACCCTTATTGTAAGTCGATTCAATGAAATGATGACGATGAATGATTGAATATTGAAACACTCATTTGTTTGTTTGCTTGTTTGTAAGAACACTAGCCGCATTCACACGTGTTAGCTGGTTACCGAGCGCGCTCCAAAACTCGAGTTCTTGTTATACTCGTAACTTTTTATTTTTTTGTTTCAAACAATATTTTATTTCGATTTCATCATCCATCATTGATTACAATTCAATATTTAATTGTGTTGCTTGCAGCGTGACATTTCAAACGTATATCAAAATATTACAAAATAATTCTTAGGACTGTCATTGTGTAAATTTCCGATTGTTCTACTACTAGTATACAATACACAGTAACTGCTTCACACATATAATCATCTCCGCAATAATTATAAAATCAATTGTTAATGCCTAATGGGTCAGCAAAACCAAAATGTATGTACAATGCACATTACAAAATATACCCATTGACTGCGTCCGTATACTCGTCACAGCAGTGATTATGAGATAATGAAATCAATATTGTTAAGGGGTCAAACACAAGGTCTGCATACCTATGCATCAGGTGTCAACAAAAAGCCTACATACCTATGTACACACAATCCAATATACAAACATTTTACAAATCTTCATGATCAATGTCTGTACATAATTCATACCTATAAACATTACCCCTTCATCGCTCACCCGTATAACCTCAACAACACTTCCCCCTCTAAATAGGCATACTCCAGGTATACCTCACTCCAGCACAGATACACACACATATTTGCACGCCCATACACACACACACACACACACACACACACACGCCCACAAACATCGAACCTGTTCACCAAACACTCAACAACAAAAAGCACAAAAAAAGGTATCAAATAGTAGTGCAGTAAGTATCCCGTGCCATTAAATGATTCCATTTCCTGCTGTGCAGGGCCAGCGTACCTCGTTTCATTGCTAATTTCCTTTCTTCTTCTCTACTTTCTAACATTCTTTCTCTAATTTCTCTTATCAAAGGGGGCCTGCTCTTTTCCTTCGAAAATACAAATATCATCCATTTTATCAATAATATCAAATGGTTTATGAGTTGTCCTTTTCCAATATCCTGCGTTTTAATACCAACATGAACAGATTGCCAATCTAACTTTTGCATCTGGGGTAAAACAAAAACTTCACTACACAATTTCCAAATCTGATTGACTTTCCTACAATGAAAAAACAAATGTTCATAAGTCTCAACCTCAGAATAACAAAATGTACATTGATTATCTCCTACAAAACCAAAAGAAAATAACTTAGCTTTTGTATATATTAAACCATACAACATTTTATATTGAAATTCACGCAGTTTACAATCAAGAGTAGACTTCCGAGGCCTCAGAAAAATCAATCTAATATCTATTTCCTCAAAATTATATAAACCAACTAAATTATTATATGCTGATGATGTTTCAATTCCATCCCTCATCAATGCTTTATAAATACGTTTTGATGTTATATCCTGTATATGATATATTTTATTCTGCAAATATAATTCAATTTTCAGTTGAGTATCCTCCATATTCATTTCTCGCTTTAATGTACCTTTCCATGATGACGGTAAAGCTAAAAATATTTCAAACATTTTTCCAATCATTTCTTCACTAAATCCTAATCTTAAAAACTCCCTTCTCCCTTTAAAGTCCCCATTTACATCTACCAAATGATGAACTTTATATACATTCCTAAGAAATAACTCTTTATCAAATATTGTATGTCCATCAATCAAAATAAATTTATTATTAAAAATTACCTCATTCCTTTTTGAATCCTCTTTCAGAATCAAACTTCTACTTCCCATCCAAACCTGCAACATATCATTATAAAATTCTGGTAAAATTAGCCTCAACAACCCTAAAATTGACTTACTATAAAAAATCAAAATACCTCCCACCGATTTAGTGAAAAACTTAAAACATAACTTCCACTTCATACTATGATCCCCAGAAATCAAACGCTTAATCCACATAATTCTTTGTGCTTTAACAAACACTCGAAAATTAATGAACTTTAATCCTCCCCTATCATAATCTAAATACAAAATATTCCTTTTTATTTTATCTCTACCCCTCCAAATAAAATCAAATACCACCCTATCTAACTCCTCAAATACCCAATCAGGTGTTACCATGAGTGAAGAAATATAAATCAACTTTGGTAAAACAAAAACCTTTACTAATTGAACTTTCCCCATCAGCGTTAAATCTCTCTGTTTCCACCATAATAATAATCTCTTTATCTTACTCAAAATCTTCTTATAATTCATAACTTCTTTAACATCAGGGTTCAAAGAAAAATATATTCCTAATATTTTTACCACCTGTTCTACTCTACCAAAAGGCAACACACAATCCTCCCTCGGAATACCTAATAACAACACATACGTTTTATCATTATTAACTTTTAAACCCGAAATTTGATAAAATACATCAAATAATCTTTTAACCTCCTCAACAGAATATCGATCCTGAAGAAATAAAGTAACATCATCAGCATACAGAATTTGTTTAATTTCAACATTATCAACCATTAACCCATGGATATTAGAATTCTTCCTTATTGCCTGAGCCAAAATTTCAATACACATAATGAATAAATACGGGGATAAAGGATCTCCTTGCCTTACCCCCTTCTGTATTGGGAAATAACCAGTAGACTCCTTACCATTTATAACACAACTACAGCTATTCAAATACAATATTTCAACCCAATTACATAACATTGATCCAAAACCAAATATATTCAAAACTTTCTGCAAAAATGTATGACGGATCGAATCAAAAGCTTTCTCAAAATCAATAGCAAACATATAACCAGGTAAACCACAGCTCGATGTATAAAAGATCATATCATCAATCAATCGAATAGCCTCTCCAATATTTCTTCCTTCTATATATCCAACTTGATCAACATTGATTATTTCATGCAGAACATGCTTAATACGGTTTGACAAAACTTTCGCAAGTATCTTATAATCTACATTCAATAATAAAATAGGTCTGTAATTCTTTATATATAAAGGATCTTTTCCTTCCTTATGAATCAAAGTAATTACACCTTGTTTTTGAGAAGCAGACAATTCTCTTCTGTTATATGCCTCATTAAAACTGTCCAACACCACATCCCCTATCACTGACCAGAATGTAATATAAAATTCTACACTTAATCCATCATTTCCTGGAGATTTATTCAACTTCATCTGATTCAAAATAATTTCACATTCTCTTTTTGAAATATACCCCTCACAGGATTGAATAGAATCCCTACTTAATGTTGGCAAATCTTGAAAAAAATATCTACTATCACCAGATATAAAATCAAAATTCTCAGAATAAAGATTACTATAAAACCTTTTTATTTCTCTAATTATTTCCTTAGAATCACAAACTACCTCATCATTAACCCGTACACTTTTAACAATCATTTTTCTCTTATTAAATTCCATTAACTGCTTAAAATAAGATGAGTCACCTTCTCCAACTTCATACCACGAAGCCCTTGAACGAATTTTTATCCCTTCATTCACGTAATCATAACATTTTTTCAACTCTTTCTTTTTATCTTCCAACAACGTGATTCTATCACTATCTGATCTCAAAAATACATCATTTTTATGAAACTTCATGATCGATATAATTTATTTTAGAAACAAACACCTTTTATTAACTGGTCTCAGATTCCCAGGTGGGTTCATGAGTTTATGAGTGATACACATTTGTGGAAGCGACTTGAAAAGAACGTTTTATATAAAATGTGTTGTTATTTGGCACAATTTCATTTATTCTAATGGTGAAAGATAACCAAAAGAAAATTAATCTACCCGATATTAGCCAAATTTAAGGTCTTTTCATTAAGTTGGAACATCAAGCATCTGTTCAGAGTCACAGACGCTACTTACGCGTTTTTATAATATGCATTTATAGGAAACTGATATATCACTATACGTTTACACGATGATAGCCATCATATTATGGTGTCCTATATAGCTCCATACCAAGCCTGGACAAAAGTACGAAATCTATCAGCAATGTTGCAATGTGTGTGTGTGTGTGTGTGTGTGTGTGTGTGTTTTCTTTGCACCGAAAACGCGAGGGCGGGCGCCTGAAAGTGCACTGATTGCACCTTCCATGCATTTTGTGTGTGTGTCTTTGTGTGTATGTGCGAGTGCGTGCAATGTGTGGTGTGTGTTTGTGTGTTTATGTGTTTGTGTGGGTGTGGTAGGTGTGCAGTATATCGTTACTTGCAAAGTTTCGTGTATGCTAACGTAAAAAAAAACGTAATCAAGAGTTATTTTGAAAGAAAATGAAAGCGAGGTCACAGCTGGTCGTTGTTCACGTCTAAAAAAGTAAACATTCTGGTCATAATCATAAAAGTGTCAGAAATTGTGCACTCTATTGTTAAAAAAAAATGTTTGTTATTCAAACTTCAGCGTGTTTTATGAACACATATTTATATATTTCAAGATTGAGCCTGCTGTGACCTAGTTTAGTAACCATGTCATAAAGCATTACAAATTTTCCCCCTTAAACGTGATACAACAGTGCTAGTAACTATGAATAGGTGGTAGACGTAGATATAAGGCTAAGGACATTTGCAGGAGTAGGGTGTAAGGTTAGATTTTTATCATGATTGTACCTTGAGGTGCTCACAAGCGCTTTATTAGATCTTAAACTGAAATACTGATAAACCAACTGGCCACGACTTCAAAATGACATCAAAATCATGTCCATTTCCCTAATTGATCTTGAAGAAAAGGCGTCTTTCAGATGTATTCCTTATTTTCTTTTCCAATATACGTTAAAAAGTCATGAATAACGTGTAAACGAAGTGCTCATGACGTTCTGACGTACATCTTGTCTTTAGAATTGTGATTTACACGTCATTAAGACGACTCTTATATGACCACCAATGACGTCTTTTTGGACAACTTCCATTTGAGCAAATATACGGCATATTGACGTCAGTTTGAAACGTTTATATGACGTCCAGTATCTTTATTTTCGTCTGAAAGACTTTTTTGACGTCATTCTCGTATTTAAATTAGTAATTTAAAGCGCCATGAGCGCCATAAGCGCCATGAGCGCCATAAGCGCCATGAGCACTGAAAAGTGGACCTGTGCGCTATACAAGTAGCCACTATTATTATTATTATTACTATTATTAATCTAAACGTCTTTATGACGACTTTGTATAGCAACCCAGACGTCAGAAAGACGTCAAAATTGTCGCCTTTTAGACGTCATCCATTTGAGCAGAAATACGACTTTATGGCGTCAGTTTAAGACGTCTAAATGATGTCAGCTGTCTTTGCTTATTACGTTAAACAAACGACATTTATTGCGCCTTTTTGAAGTCTAGATAATAACGTCAATTTTATATCTTCCATTTGAACAAAAATTCATCTTATTGTTGACAGTTTCGACGTCTTTCTGACGACAGTAATGACGTAAAAAATGTCGTCATTCTGATGACAGTATGTCGCAAAGCGAACTGATATAACTCTATAAAACGCTATAATTAGTAGGCCTAATTATATGACGTTATAAAGACGTCGAAAAACTTACGTAAACATAACGTTAATATGTCGCTGATATAACGTCATAAATACGTCGCAAAACAACGTAAATTTGACGTCATAATACGTCATCAATATGACGTGATAAATACGTTGCGAAACAAACTGATATAACTCTTCTAAACTATAATTCGTAGGCCTAATTATATGATGTCATAAAGACGTCGCAAAACTGACGTGAACATAACGTTTATATGTCGTTAATATAACGTCATAAAAACTCTATAATTCGTAGGCCTAATTATAGACGTCACAAAGACGTCGCAAAACTGACGTGAACATAACGTTCATATGTCGCTAATATGACGTCATAAATACGTCCCAAAACAATGTAGCCTAAATTTCACGTTGTAATACGTCATTAATATGACGTGATAAATACGTTGCAAAACAAACTGATCTAACTCTACAAAACTAATTCGTAGGCCTAATTATATGACGTCATAAAGACGTCACAAAACTGGCGTGAATATAACGTTCACATGTCGTTAATATAACGTCATAAATACGTCGCAAAACAACGTTAATTTAACGTTATAATACGTCATTGATATGACGTACGTGATAAACACGTTGCAAAGCAAACTGATATAACTATAAAACTCTATAATTCGTAGGCCTCATTATGTAACGTCACAAAGACGTCGCAAAACTGACGGGAACATAATGTTCATATGTCGCTAATATAACGTCATAAATACGTCACAAAACAATGTAGCCTAAATTTCACGTTATATCATTAATATCATAATAAAAGCATGAAATATGACGTGATAAATACGTTGCAAAGCAACGTACATTTTACTTCACTTATGCGTCGTAAATACGACGTGAATAATACGTCATAAAATTGACTTGAATTCTACTTCTTTAGTTCGTCGCTAATATGACGTCATAAATACGTCGCAAAACTGAAGAAAATTTCACGTTAATACGTCGCTCATATGACGTCATAAATGCGTTGTAAAACAGAGTATATATTACGGTATTAAGACGTCATTTAAATAACGCTATGAATACGTTGCAAACCAACGTAGATTGCGTCATTAATACGTGTTTATGACGAAAAAATTACTTCGCACAATTAATGTAAATTTTACGTCATCAATATGTCACCAATATTAGGTAATAAATATGTCGGAAAACTGACGTAACACATCAGGAGGTCCATAACATGACGTGATAAATTCGTTTCTAAGAGACGTTGAAATCACGTCATTTTCTGGTCATTTTCAGACTTGCGACAACTTTGACCATGTAGTTGCTACCAAATTGAGACGTCTTTTTGACCTCCGTCTGCTAGCTGGGATGTTCATAAAGTTTGTTCCATCCCTTTCTGCCAATTCAACCGCTCATATGACTACTTTAGTATTAGTGGTATATGTTTTTCCTAACCAATTTCTGTGCATCTTCTGCACGCATCCTAATGCATCCAGGCTGTAGAAATCGACAACTTTTGCTGATCTGAGATACAACGTCAAACGTTGAAATAGATGAATTTACACGTCTATGTTTGGAACCTAAAGTAAGGGGAAGTCAAAACTAAAGATAACTTCTTGAAAAAAAAAACCCTTGGCAAATAAGAAAATACTATTGGTTAAAGTTTGAGGAAAACTTTCTTAAGAAAGGTATCATTCCAATTTTCAACAACTTATAATCGATCAAGAAAATCAGGCAATCTATGACGTTTCCAGCGACTTCCTATACAAGATAATAGAAAAGAAAGTACATGTATGCAAAATTTCATATTCTAACGTAAAGGCATCATTTACCTTTTGCATATGAAACAAAAACCAAGCATTGGTGCTTCAAAATAGTTCTTAAATGTGCGTTAGGGATAGAAACAACCATTAATATTTGAACCATTATTATCGATTTATGTATTTTTAGATATACAAAATGTGTACAATAGTTATAATGAAAGTGATTCCAGATTAGACCGCCTACAGTTATGATTTAGTGAGAAAAATAGTGATATCTCCTTATATTTCATGCTTTATTAAAAACGTTTTATATGGTGGGATGTTTTGTGATACAACGAAATGACCTACACATAATATCCATCTAAGGAGATATCTTGAACATTTTTTTAAATCACTGTTCTCAACGGTAAACAGGACCTTTAAAATACATGTTTGTATTCCATTTTAAATTCACCCTCTATAGTAATCACTCCAAATATTTTACAAATAACCTCTGTGACATCAGTTCTATTACTTCATCAAAACATCATGGAAAATAGCAACTAATTGACAAATTGCCCTACATCGATGTAAATAAGCACTGAACTGATCAGTGTTTTAGTAGTACCTACGACCTCCTGATCGGTGATCAGGAGGTCGTAGGTTCGAATCCTGCTCGAGTATGTACGCCCATGATTTTTTATCATGGCTACTACTAAAACACTGATCAATTCAGTGCTTATTTACGTCGATGTAGGGCAATTTGTCAATCAGTTGCAATGAAAACATCTCGACGGAAGAAAATCATGAATTTGAATAATCATGGAAAATACATTTTACATAAATTTCTCAATTATATCTTTACAAATGCCTGCGAAGGAGAAAATTATCAAAACACTCTTCATAAATTAAGTGACGAGCACATCAAAACACCACTTTTCTGCGGGGGAGGGGGCAGAATGAATTTTTGAACACTGTGTAGGTGATTAATTCCTAGTGGAGTCAACATCTTGGTTTCGAACCAATGTTGGCTCAACCTTATACATGCACATAGTTATGTCGTGCCACGCTGGACTAACCATTCATTAAAACGTCACATGGATGTTGGCACAATGTTTCACTGAATACTGTCATTGCTTTTAACATCTTTAAACTGTAGATTTTTGATGTTGTACCATCATCAATGCGATCCTATACTAACCCTTCACAGACAGCTGTTAACGCCATCCTAATTGGTTGACTAGAAAATTACTATATCATATAGTATCTTAGCTGTTGTAAAACAAAAACAAAACAACATCCGTATGGATGTAATTTATACGGTTTTGTCAAAAAACATAGACTTACATTTTTTTTACGTTCACACACGTATACACATACACGCACACACACGCACGTAAATAGCCTTCGAGATTTTTATACGTACAATCACTTATTTAGACGTAAAGATGTATATATTGTTTAAAAGTTTTATATAGTTATTATAAATCTGATACATATTTACACACTTGTGCATGTTAATGCACACCACACGTCCCAACACAACGTTGATTTATACAGATTAATATTTCTTTAATGTTATGTATTTCTGAAAGTGACATTGACATTGTATTGCTGTATATCTCTTGTGTGCTTATCATGTCTATGTATGCTCTGTATATGTACGTATATATCGATATGTAACTTGTATGCATGCTAACAAAACAAATTTCCAGAAACGGACAATAAAATCGAATTGAATTGAAATGAAATGAAATTTCTTTTACCTCACGGCCTATGTACACATCATTATATGAAGCAGCACTATTATCCTACCCCCCCCCCAAGAAAAAGAAAAAAAAAATCATTCGTGGCTTGTCAACGGACACCACCTGACGCTCACTCCACTTTAGAGGCTGCCGCGTTTCCAAGGCAGCCCATAAATAATCTGAACACAATTAAGTGATCGCTGTCAGTGAAAGTGGCCAGTGATTTGTAACTTTGATCGAAAAAGGCACCCTCCCGTGTACCAGGGAGGTGAGAGAATTTTAGTCTCACCTCCCTGCTAATATACCAGCAAGGCGAGTCACCTCCCTGCTTATGTTGTACACGATACACCGAGTGCTGAGTTTTATACTTGCTAAACGGCTTGCTCATGTGAAACATCTTCGAATAAAGCTCCAATAACCATGTACGACTTGTGTCCTCACTTCTCATTTTCCTCTTGAACTTCGATTAATGGGAACGTGTTACTGTTGAGTGTAGGACTATACTTGCAGTGCGAACAGAATAATATACCAAAAAACTTTTTTTAATGATATTCTTTATTAGAATTTCATCGATATCAGGCCCGTGTTTACAATGAAATTAATTTGAACAAAAATAAGCAGCTGAATTCTTATCTCTTGTGCTCCTAAATCATATTTTTCTTAACACACAGTACAATATAGGCCTATTATACAAATCATACCATGCGTAGTGTACTACTTGACATAGAGTTCTGCATGAATATCTCAGAAAAGGCTTTCTGATTACTTAGTAACTTCAAGCCAATCCATATCTGCCTTACGCACATACTTGTGCTGCTGAATCACCTTCTTTTTTAAACACACACACACACGAACACAAGCGCACACACACACATACGCACGCACACATACACACACACACGCGCACACACACACACATCTACACACAAACCCGTTGTTATGTTTGAAGGGCGTTCATTTACATTCGAATCTGATTCTGTGTTAGCAGACGACCATGCCACTGGTATATGTGTACATACTGTATAGCAGTACACTACGCATAACGAAGTCCAAGCGCATGCGTACAAAACCAGCCAGTAACACTGATAGTCTTTGCTCAAGTGACACAATTGGCAATTTCGACGCGTTAGGGTTACGGAAAAAAAAATCGCCCCCCGGGGGAGTTGTCCCCCGGGGGAGTAGTCCCCCGGGGGAGTTGTCCCCCGGGGGAGACGTCCTCCGGGGGAGTAGTCCTCCGGGGGAGACGTCCTCCGGGGGAGTGGTCCTCCGGGGGAGCTGTCAGGTGGGAGTAGTCCTCGGGGGACTAGTCCTCCGGGGGAGTTGTCCTGATACGATAATTATCAATACACTAATATTTGCTCATGACCATAGCTAGCATATAGATGGTAGCCTCGCATCCTCCATTGTGCCCATGAAACATACCTTTCGTAAACCTTTCTTTTTTCCTTTTTTCTATGCTTTCTAGAAATAAAAGAATGATTTTCATTGCTCGAACAACAATGCGATCATGTTTAAGCTTTTTGTTAATACATTGTCTACCAGCCTATAGATTTTGGATCTGCTGTCTTGTATAGGGTCAAAGGTCATATTCCTGAAGGATGGTTTCCATGCGCTTTATAGGCTATATTTTTAACGGATTTTGTTCAAAGTTGATTTGAAGGTCTACCATGATATGGATTACAAGCCTATAGATTTTGGATCTGCTGCCCCAGTGTTCCGTCTTTTATAATGTCAGAGGCTATATTGTTGGTGGATGGTTTGAGTGCTCTCTACAGGGTACAGTTCTTATTAGTATATTTTGGTATGTTTAATTTCTTAGAAATTTCCTTTGAAATGCTCTGTAAACGCGAGTTTTGTACTTTTTGTTTGTAAAAAGTCCCTACCGCGGGAGAGGGATACTCCCCCTCCCCCTCCCCCGCTCGGTCGCTTTGCTCCCTTTCCGAGGACCTCACACCTTCACATTAATGTGCCCTCGTCGACATTTTCCCCCATCCCCCCACCCCCCCCCCAAAAAAAAAAAACATACACAGACACACACACACACACAAATGTTTCTGCGCGCTTGTCTACAAGCCTACAGATTTTGGGTCTGCTGCCCCCAGTGTTCCGTCCTTTATAGGGTCAAAGGTCATATTGCCGGTGGATGGTTTGTATGCGCCCTATAGGCTACATTTCTTACTAGTCCAGGCGCAGCGACCCAGAATAAATGACTTCGTTCAACCCACCCTGCAGAAAAGGTTTGACTATATGGGGTGGTCGGTTGGACCCTCTGGAACACCCCTAGGTAGTATGTGATATCAAATTGTGGTATCAATGAAATTTTACAGGCCATTTTAGTTGCGACATGACCATATTCTTCGAGGAAGCGTCTGCGCACACTAAGACTACTACACGTACCACTAGCGCTGCTACAGGCGCCAATGCCAGTGGTGCGTGTTATAGTCTTAGCGTACAAAGACTTTTTCCGCGACAAACATCGGTTTTTGCCTGCAAACTAACTTTTCACGCTAAGCTGGGGTCGGTGTAGTGTAGTTTCCAGACGTTTTCATTTCGTCTTTATTTCTCCGAGTTGAAGCAAACCAAGTGAGAGTGCATACCCAGCGATTGTGACGCCCGAACCGTTTTTGTTTTTTTGTTTTTTTTTTGTGGCAATCATTGAGCATGCACCCTCACTCGGCTTAGCGCAATACAGCGGGCTTCTGCACAATACACAAGCTGTAACTCAGAGAAATAAAGGCGAAATAAAAGCAGCTAGAAATTAAGACTAGGGTCGGTAACGCTTGCCGCTATTTGGGCACTGAAATGACAAAATTATCACAGTTTTTGCATTTATTTTACGAAGGATGCATCGAAACGCCTTAAAACTATTATATAGTGCACATAACATAGTGCACATAATAAAGTGCACATAATTATAGTGCACATAACATGCACATATATGTGCATGTTGCTAGAGATGTCAGCAATACAATGGGATACATTGTAAGGTGTAATATTGTGCATGGTTACCATGGTAACCGGATGTCTACAGGTGATTGGTAACTCCCAAAAATATCTGGAATTTAAACAGGTTTGTTTCTTTTGCCTTTCGTGCACATCACTCATTGTAGATTAGCTCTACACTGTAAAATTAGTCTGGATAAAAAGGGAAAAGACGCCCAAGATTTTTCGCTCATTCTCTCCTCAGCATTAATTCATTACTGCACGTTTTGAATGAAATTTACATATCATTTTATTATATATATATATATATATATATATATATATATATATATATATATTACAATAGCTAACGAACACAAAAGTACGCTTAATTCTTTGATGGATAATCCAGCGCACGTGTATATTCCTTCTTTAGAAAAGAATTTATCGGTGTTCATTAAGAACATAAACATTCAATTGCTTTCCTCTGCTCTTTTCCAGGATTGTTTTGAATAACCATCGCTCTGTAAATACTCGAAAGAGCTACTATAGAATATTGGCTTTGCTCTCTGTATTCATCTTATTTTTAAGGGAAATTTGTGTCCATACATTATTAAAAACTATATACATTTGCCTATGCTTTGAAGTCAAATTTGTGTTGAAAGTACAACGGATGCAACTTTTTCATGCATTTTACTATTCGAAAATGATATCTTTCTTTCAATGGCCGTTTATTATGCCTTTGCTTACAAATTTTGCTGTAACTTGAGAATGCTTCAAAATATTCTTCACATATTATGTCGTACACTTTATGCAGAAGGAAGGACATGCTTATTGAGCTTTTTGAAATTATGGGCTTTAGTTTTTGAGCTATTGACAACTAAATTCTGATTGGATAATACTGGTTGCCATGGCAACAGGGAAAACTTTTTTAACGAAGATCAATAAAAAAGTGTGTGTGTGTGTTTTTTTTTTTATTGCATCTATAAGATTAAAAAAAAAAACTATGTTTGCAGCAGCAGGAGGCATTTTGGGGGTTACCAGTCACCTTTAGGCATCCGGTTACCATGGTAACCATGCACAATATTACAACTTACAATGAATCCCACTGTATGGATGACATCTCTAGCAACATGTACATATATAGTTTTATGCAGTTTTGATGAATTCTTCATGAAATAAATGCAAAAACTGTGTGAGTTTGTCGTTTTCAGTGCCCCAAATAGCGACAAGCGTTCACCGACCCTAGTCTTAATTTCTAGCCGTTTTTTCGTCTTTATTTCTCTGAGTTGCAGCTTGTTTATTATGCAGAAGCCCGCTGTATATATTGCGCTAAGTGGAGTGAGAGCACACACCCAGTGATTGCGATTCGGTCGTCACAATCACCGGGTATGCGCTCTCACTCGGCTTGCTTGAACTCTTGAAATAAAGACAAAATATAAAACGGCTAGAAACTACACTACACCGAACCCAGCTTGGCGTGAAAAGTTAGTTTGCAGGCAAAACCCTTGTTTATCGAAGAAAAAGTATATGCGCGCTAAGACTACTACACGCAGCACTGGCACACTGTCTATTAGTCTGGCGCCTGTAGCAGTGCTGACAGTGACAATGACAATGACAATGACAATGACAATGACAATGACAATGACAATGAATTTTATTTCTTAAAACGGCCCCTCCCGGGGCATGGAAGAAATACAATGAGTATAAAACACACAATAAAAGAAAAATTAAATCTTTGGCAGTCACAACACATAAATACATGTAATATAATATCGGCAAGATTTAACAACAAATAGAGCACACTGTGCCAACTTGCACACCTCACAGTTTTGGCACTACTAAAAATGATTCTAGACAAACTTCAACATAATTATCGTACAAAATCTAGACAAATTCTTCAACGTTTTAATACTCTTACTACTAAATAATTGATGAAATTTAATAACGTTAGGACGGCGTGAGAAATATCTCTTAATATAATGCCTACGTGTTTCACTGAAGAAAGGACAAACCAACAAGTAATGAAATTCATCCCCTTGAACCTGCAAGTTACATAGAGTACATAATTGGGATACTTGATCAGGTAAATATCGACAAGTAGCAATAGGCAGCTTGTGGTTCCCACAACGAAATTTACACAGAGTTATTCTTTCCACAACATCCAGCTTTAATAAGTAATTTTCTAAGCCAACCTCCTGTTTAAAAATTCTATAATTAAAACATAAACGGTTTCTGTTCATTTCAGCAATCCAATTTTGCTTGTCCATATCATCCAACCTAAGATTCAAAGATGATTTCACCCATTTTAGATTCAATGGGACATCCTCTAACCATAAATTTGACATACCACACTTGTCTAAAACACCTCTAACGTTCTTGATCGACTCTGATTCAATCTCACCACAATCATGTAGCTGGCGTAACAATTTATAAATAATGTATGAAAGCTTAGACTTTTTTCCTTGACTAATCCTCGCCCAAAAATTAACCAAACGCTTCTCTATCGTACTTGTTAAAGAGAACCTGCCCAATTCCCCATACACCATACAATTTGCAGTACCACGCTGAAGCCTAAGGATACTTTTTAAAAATTTCTTATGAAACATTTCAATGTAATCCAGCTTACAAAAACCCCAAATCTCACAACCATACAATAAAATTGGAACAACAAGCTGGTCAAAAAGAGCACATTGTATATCTACGGGTAAGCAGAACTTCTTAGCCTTACAGATCAAATTAAACATGGCCCTCCTAGCTTGATTCACTTGTCTTTTAATAGCCTTATTAAATGATCCATTATAGTTGAACACTGTTCCAAGATAAACATAATCATCCACAACATCAAGCTGACTTTCACCAAAAGAAAAAACAGGGTATTTACGAACTTTACCTCTTGAAAAAATAACCACTTTAGTCTTACTTGTATTAACTGATAGTTTCCAAAGGTCACAATATTGCTGAACAGCAGACAAAGCAGATTGCAATTCATCAGCTGACTCGGCCATGACTATTGTGTCATCAGCATATAATAACACGTAAAGGCGTAGAAAAATTTCCACATCATCATCACTGAGATGTTTCCTTATCTCAGATGCACACATATCAAGACCCTTATAATGTCTGCTAACAAAATATTCAAAATCATTTAAATACACTGCAAATAATAAAGGAGATAAATTTTCGCCTTGCCTCACCCCAATATTACATGGAAAAAAGTTTGAAATGCTGTGCCCAAGCTTAACGCAAGATTTGGCATTTTCATACATGTTAAAAACAACACGAATAACATTTCCATTTAAACCACTTGAAATCAATTTTGACCACAAACAAGACCGGTCAATTAAATCAAAAGCTTTTCTGTAATCAATAAAGGCACAGTAAATCCTCTTTCCCCGTTGTAAATACAGATCAATCAGCCCATGTAATGTAAATATATGATCCGAGGTACTGTAGCTCCCCCTAAATCCAGCTTGCTCATCACCTATCACTCCAGCACAATCTAAATATTCTGTAAGCCTCACATTAATACAAGCAGTAAACAACTTCCCTAAACAACTAAGAAGGGTGATTCCCCTATAATTGTCAGGGTCGTCTAGCGAACCTTTCTTCTTGTACAAAGGTTTAATCATCCCTAAACACCATACTGACGGAACTACACCTGACATCAAAATGATATTAAACAACTTAACTATAAATGAAACCAATGCACTTGGACAATTCTTCAAATATTCATTCAAAATGTTATCAATTCCACAAGCCTTATTATTCCGCAGACTAGTAATGAGTTTCAAAACTTCCTCTTCTATAAATTCTCTATTAATATATTCATTAATACTAGAGTGTGTAATTAGTGAGGGATCAAAATCTGTACCAGCCTCAGAAGTTGGACTACTAGGCTTAGTGCTTAACTTTTCAAAGTGCCCTTTAAACATATCCAATGTTATTTTACCTAGCTTATCACCACAATTGCTTGCTTGATTTAAAATGTTCCAGTACTCTTTTGGTTTGCAAGTTTTTAAATTTCGCATACGATTACACAAATCTTTATTATAACTTCTAAAAGCCTTCCGAATAAATCTCCTATATGACTTAGCTTTACTTTGTAATTCAGCTCTAGCCACATCGGTATTCTCCCTTTTCAATCTACGTTTCTCTTTAAAATACAGTTTCCTCTGCACTTCACATGACTTATCAAACCAAGGCTTATTCCGAGCACGAACACTTTTGGCTAAATTATTTGATTTAAACACAACATCTTTACACATTGCAAGGGACTTGGCAGGGGCAATAAAAATTTGATTCACATCTTGAACAATGCCATCTAATTCAGCCTGGGTTATATGATCAACGTTCAAGCTGTCAAGTTTGAAATTTAGACTCTCAATATCGGCTAAATTAAATGCATTCTTATAAACAGCTTTAAGGTCATCATCCCACTTGGTCTTGAGAGGGACATACATTGGCATATCACAAGATGGGATACTGACTAAGTCATCATGAAGAGACCGACTTCCAATATCAACTTTACTTCCATTAGTATTAAAACAAAATTGAACTGAAACAGCCCCATGAGCATCAGACAAACATTTATCCAAGGCATTTACACGAAAATCAGAAATTTTAGGCATTAGACTAGATGACACAAGCACATAATCAACCGCACTTTTACCCTTGGCATTCTGGCAGGTAAAATCTCCAACACCACTGTCACTCCCAAACCTACCATTAACAATTTTAACATCAAAATTCTTACAAAGTTCAATCAAACGATAACCATTGTTATTGGTACTTCTATCCATACTAAAACGCTCAGTTTTAACTCCAAGTTTAGTAAGCTCAGATTGAAGGCCAAATGAAATATTCTTAATCAATTCTATCCCGCCAGTTAAATCCACAGCTTCATCAAATTCAATAAAGTCATTCAAAATACCAGTCCTAGAGTTCAAATCACCAACTAAAACTACAGGGAGATCAAAAGCGGCACTAAAATTCACTAAATCGTCAGAAATGTCATCAAAAATTTCTTTATGATGATATAGCGAACCTTCGCAAGGTAAATATGCAACGCCAAGAATAAAGGCTTCACATAATGGACTCTTATTACACTTAAACCAAAATACGAATTCAGAACATGTATCAGTAATAACTTCAAAACTGTCGGATAACGATGTTTTGATAAAAACGCAAACACCATGGGCACCCCCATATTTATGTTTGACACTCTTGGCAGGCATAATGAAACCCCGATAACCCGGTAAGCAGTAACCATCAAAATTAACAGGATCACACTTACATTCAGTAAGGCATACAATATGAAAGTCCTTAACAAACAGGTCTAATATTCCAAGTCTTAGCTTGCTCTGCAAGCCACAAACGTTCAAACTGACAATGTCAACATGAGTTGAGTGCTGCTCCAGAACATGACAGGGGCCGTGCTGGTCCTATTTGAAACAAAACCCGAGATCGATGATCTTGCGTTCATCCCACCCTACCTTCCAGAGATCGTCTGGGGAGTCGATCACCTTTGTCACCTCTTTCCCATCGACTAGCTGCTTACACATGAGCTTCCCATCAATCGACCAGACGCTCTTAATACTGGTGTCGCGCTTCAGCTCCCGAAGCATGCGGCTACGTAGAGGTGTAAGATCCTCATCGACGAACACACGTTTGTAATTGGCACTGTCCTTCAGCTTCTTCTTGTTCTTCATCACCTTCACCTTCACGTCACGTCTGACGAACTTCGCTATGATGGCCTTCCCTTTGGGGCTAGACTGGGCACCATCCCCACCACTACCAGCACGTCTGCCAGGCAACCTGTGGCTCACAGAAATGTCGTCAGCAGAGATTTCCACACCCAAGTCCTTTGCAATATTCACGACAACTTGCGTGGTGCTAGTGGTGCGTGTAATACTAGAGTAGTCTTGGCGTGCGCAGACTCTTTTACGTTTGTTCCAACAAATCATGATGAAAAGTGGCCAGTAAAATTCTACTGACACCACAATTTGGAACCACATACTACCTGGGGATGTTCATAGAGGTCCCATCTACCACCTTGTCTGGTCAAACCTTTTCTGCGGGGTGGGTTGAACGAACTCCTTAATTAAGCCTCTTACAGGAATTAGCGCCTTGACTATACGGATTTCGTTCAAATTTGGTTTGAAGGTCTACCATGATATGAGCTACAAGCCTATAGATTTTGGATCTGCTGTCCCCTTGTTCCATTTCTAAAAGGTTCAAAGGTCATATTGTTGGTGGATGGTTTGTGTGCGCTCTATAGGCTACAGTTATCAATGGAATTTGGTACGAAGGTCTACCATGATATGAGCTACAAGTCTAAAGATTTTTTGATGTGCCACTCCCAGTGTTACGTCTTTTGTAAGGTCTATGTCATATTGTTGAAGAATGGTTTGTAAGCGCTTTTGGGCTACATTTGAAGTTTTGAAGTTTGAAGTTTGAAGTTTTATCAGCAAAAACATTTTGAACATGTACATATAAGAATCATAACACAATTGTATCTACACACATATGTGGAAAAAAAACATACTTACCTGTCAATGTCTGTTACTCCTTTACAAAACAATGATTAATGATGATATTTGAGAGTTAAATATGATACATATACCATAATTCCTCAAAGTTGTTGTTAACAAGGAAATCAAAAGTTAGCACAAGTACGTGTTAGTCGAGATTGGTCACCTTGATCTTCATACTTAAAGCTAAATACAAAAGAAAACTTATTACATGGTTAGTTGAAATGACTGTGAATATTTACACAATGTACATCATTCATTTCCTAATATAAAAAAAAACACTTATAATACTTGATACAGTATAATATCTATTACAGTAGGAAATCTGCAAGGCATTTACGAAATGCAGATCTTTTGCTTTGTTCACGCATTTTTCGTGGCAATGTGTTCCTTTGTTCAAATTTGGTATGAAGGCCTAACAATGATATGAGATACAAGTTTAAAGATTTTGGATGTGCCCCCCCCCCCCTTGTTCCATTTTTAAAAGTTTCAAAGGTCATATCGTTGATGGATGGTTTGTGTGCGCTCTATAGGCTACATCTCTTGACAAATTTTGTTCGATTCAGTACGAAGCTCTACCCTAATATAATCTACAAGTCTATTGATTTTGGAAATGCTGCTCCCAATGTTCCTTCTTTTATAGGGTCAAAGGTCATAGTGTTGGTGCATGGTTTGTGTCCCCTTTTTAGTGCCGGGGGATACAATTGCATTGCTCGGCAATGGAAATTTCTAGTTATTACCAGTAAAAAATTACGGTCAAAGTTTGTTTGCTCGATGATAGTGTTTACTTATTCTGACGCATGCATTTAAACAATGCTCACATTCATCACAATGTCAAAGTCCATCAGCCTTGAACTTGCCCAGCGAATGTACCTGATATATACTGTCAGGATATGACATATTTTGTATTTGTCACGTAATAACTTGTCTCATTGTACTACTGTTTATTAGGTAGCTCATGTAAGAAATTGATGTTATCGCAATGGTTACAAAAGAAGTGCAGCTTTAAAGACAAAAGCTTGCATCAAAATAACCATATAAGGAGATGTTGCGATGCACAATCAAAGTAAAAGAGAGTGATTTGGAATTAAATGTTTTGGGATGAGTAAACCCTACATGACGTCAAAATACGAGGAAAGGGTATCCCTGGTAGTATGCCTCATACTAACTGGTATGTGGACGTCATTCACGACGTCAAACGCAAGTTTCTAGCTAGGTCAAAACAGGACCACTTCAAAGAATTTTGGTTTCCGTGGACAGGAAGTGATGACGTCAAGCAGGGGCTTGACCAATGCAAAATGAGATACTCAGGAAAGTTTTGACAGACAGAAAACGCCAACCAATAAGAAAAGGGGGCAGGACTTCTATGAAAACTTTCTAGGAAGTCACTTGACTTCATTTAATTAATTTTACATGGAGACCTATGGTCCAACAAATGTATAAATATGCAGTGTTTGGGCATGAAATTGAGATGCCACATTATTTGCGGAACACTCAGGACCAGGCTACGTTACTTCGAGATTGCGAAGTTAGAGAGTAGCAGAGTGTTATTTGGAATCAGTGTGATTCAGGGATTGTTGCATTTCGGCTTGGACAGCCTGACCGTCCAGCAGAGAATCTAGGAGGATTCGAGTGTAAACACCAACAACTGTTGGTGTTTAGGGTTCCAGGGAGAGAGCCATCGTTTAGGGTTCCAGGGAGAGAGCCACCGTTTAGGGTTCCAGCGAGGACCAAGTCTAGGGTTCTAGAGAGAGCCACAGTTTGCGGTTCCAGAGAGGACCAGAAGTAAGGGGAGACGACCCGCTACTTCAGGCAGGGCATCGTCGACAACCTAGAGCAACCAAGCACGGGAGCTTCTAGAATAAACCAACGAGCAGAGCAACCAAGCTCAAGACAAGTGGAATTGGATATCTGTATTCAAGTTTGGACGACCACAATTTGAGACCAGTATAATAAATCTTATTGCTTGTTACATTGTAAGAACACTGTGTGATTGGCTATCTTTCGAGGCACTGTAGTTGCACAAGTCGAAAGAGTTGAATGAGTGAATGGTCTGCTAACAATCTGCTGCATTTAGAGAAAGTCAACCTTTGACTATAGAAAAGATCCCAGTCGCAGGGAGGACTTTCGTTCCCCACATTCAGAGGAAAGCCCCCTGTGACATATACCATATTCTTTGCCACGAACTGGTTTTGTAACAAGTGCAGTAAGTAGTACTAGTGTGTGAGTGGTTTTAGTGGCGGATCCAGAGGGTTGCGCAAGAGGCACACGCCCCCTTTATTTACGGGTAAAAACAAAAGAAATAAAAAGAAAAAAATGAAATGAAACTCGGAAGTGGCACCAAAAATAATAGTTACGCCCCCCCCCCCCCCTTTACAGAATTCCTTGATCCGCCCCTGGGATTTGATGTCGTAAATTTACAGAATCACTCCATGTTGCTTCGGACAACCGTGAAAGTGAATTTTTTTTTTTCTTAACAGTAATATTAAGATTTGGGTCACTATAGGTCACTTTACTTTGAAAGCGTCCCTATAGGCAATAATCTGGATACACCATCATCCTTTTCTTGTCTCACCTTAAACCTTAAAGAAAACAATTTGATATATTTCTTCATGTCAGAAGTTAATATTTTGCCTAAGTTATATGTATTGTTAGCTTTCTCCGCAGTACAAATATCACTGCTTAATACCTTCCAAGGTGTTCCGATGATTCAGATTCTTTCGAAAAATTTTATATTTGAGTATTGAAACGGTATGGCATCCACAAACGATAAATCTGGAGAGTTAGTGTTCAAGCAGATATCTACTACCCGGAGTTTACAAAGAGTAACATAAACTCTTTCATGTAGATAGGCACGTCGCATGTCCACAACCAAGGGAAGGGCACGGTTTGCTCTGAGAATGTTCTCAGACAGTATATATTATAGGCCTAGTGAATGGTCTGCACAGGAATGCTTCCTATAGTAAATTTCTACAAATATTAAAGTCGGCGAGCAATGTACACCACAGTACCGCTGATGTTAATGTTTACTGTCGTCGTATGGTACATATTGTGTAAGTACTCACCGGTGCTGAAGTCCATAATTCATCTTCTTATATTTAAGACAACAGATTTCAGAGAGAAAAGATGGCGGGTCCAGGCCTGTTTTGATTAAATTAACCTTGCACTCTGCCCAAATACAGTAAACTGTATCACAACGTCAGTATTATTCATGCACGAACAAAACACTCACCGATTGGCTGATGGAAGATGATAGGACTAGTGTTCGAACTTTTTCGGACAAAAAGAAAAGTTTCATCCGGGGAATCCCCGCATTGCGTAATTGCAGGCTTCAGGATACATTGTTGTGTTCCCTAATCGAGCGGCGCCAGACTCACTCTGGCCTCCGTTCATCTGGCATTACTCTCCAGATGCCATTATACATCTCAAGGGATATGGAGACCGGGCATTCCTCTACCGCTCATCGCCTATGGAACTCCCTGCCATCTTTTCTCTGTGAAATTGACAAACTGGAACACTTCAAAGCCTCCCTCAAGACTCACATTTTCACTAGGCATTCAATCTAACCATTGCTAACTCGATCTCTTGAAGGAGTCTGCGCCTTTGAATTTTTCTACAACAGATATATGGCGCTACACATATGCTGTGGATCATCATTATCATCTCTCGCTGAACGTCTCTACACCTATACATGTGAGTCACCTGATGCCGGCTGAAGTCAAAGCAGATCTATACCGTTTTGTTTGTAGGCACATACTATAGAGAGCGGAAGTAACGGAACTCAGTTTCCTCATATCTATTACGAGAGGAGACTGCACTGCCGGTTGCTAAAGCTATAAAGTAGGAGTGAAATGAAAAGCGCGTAGCTCTCTCACAAGAACAAGTGAAAGAATGGGATTGACTCCTTTGAAACAGCAGTTATGTCAGACACGTTTTGATCACATCTTCCTAGAGAGCCCCAAGAAGAATAAGAGTAAAGACGAACGTGGATCAAGGCATAATGGAGAGATCTGCCTCACATATTTCACACCAGTATACATAGATATAAGCAGTTGTGCCAAAACCATTGATATACTGAATACAATCAGAGTCGACTCCATTACTGCACAACATGGATCACACTAGGCCAAACGAGACACATGGAAATCGCTCAAACCTTTTGACTTTAAACTTTAATTGATGCCTTTGGATTCCTCCGTAACGAAACAAAATCAACATCTGTGCACAATCACCGAGTAAATATTTTGCTGAAATAGTAGTCATAGATAGTCCAAGAAAAAAAAAAATACAACTGGACCATCCGCAATGATAGCTTTAGAAATAGTTAATCAATCCAAACACAGTTTCAGGGTATGAAACTATAACTCATTGCCCACATCTTACAGAAAACCTCGTTCGGTTTGCTTTAGTTGTCAAAGAGAAATGAGAAATTTTGTTGAGCATGTCAGGAATCTCTTCCCTCCAAGTTCTGTCAATTGTGTTCACATACAAGAGCATGCAAGTGCTAAACTTGGTATACTCAGACTCATGACATGCTTTACAACAATCCATATTTCTCTGTGACCGCTTAACCAAATTGAATGGAGTTTTCTGCAAAATAGAGCTAAGATGTTATATTTTAAGACCCTGAAGTACCATTTAGACAGTTTAATCATATTGGGTGTTATCAATGCGAGAATCTGATTGTATTTTTTTGTGTGTGGACAAACTGTATTATGTCGTGTCGCCGTATAATAACGGAATTGTGTCTACTCTCTCTGAATCCATGATGAAGAGACTTGAAAAGTATCGTTAATATTACACAAATTGCTTGTGTTTCACAGGGCATATAAAGCCCATGAGTTCTGCAACAGAAAAACCTGACCCATGAAGTCCGTGGGGAATTTCCGAGAATAGCCTAGTAGAAGAATGGAAAAATTATTTGGCAGCCATCTTTTATGCAAATTAATAGGCTTGCAACTATAGAAAGTCGTTTGAATAGGGAACCGGTTTTTTTTTTTTCAATTCTACATACTCTTATTATGCAACTAAGAAAAAAAGTGGTAGTTTACTCTAAAATATCCCTAACAGTCACTTTACTCAAACATCCCATTAGATCAAAATAATCATAGCCGAACGCAGATTTTCTTCTTCTTTTTTTTTTCGGGGGTTGGGAGGGCAAGGATACCTGAATAAAAGGTCGAAGAGTTAACACGCAATCGATGCAAGCAATGTTGTGTGTAATCATACTATCCTCTCGAGCAAGATGAAAAACACTGTGTCCCTTGGATAGGACATAAAATGGAGGTCACGTATATGAGAGTGTCACAACTCATGCACGTAAAAGATCCCTTTTCATTCATTCACCGCAAAGAGCAGGGTGTTTAACCCGGTGAAGTGGTCCCACCTCACATCCATCTGCACCCCATGGATTATCAAACTATAATGTTTTGAAGATCATATTCTATCAGTAAAATTGCTGCTTTCAGTAAGTGGTAGCATTGCTTATCACAATCTACTAGTATCATATTCTAATCACTTTGATCAAATACAGTATGTCCCAAAAATAATTACAACGGGGGCCTCCGCAATGATATCTTTAAAAATAGTGAATCAATCTAAATACAAATTCAGGGTATGAAACTATAACTCATTGCCCACATCTTACAGAAAATCCCACTCGATTTGCTGCAGTGGTCAAAGAGAAATACGGAATTTTGTAGAGGATGTCGGGAATCTCTTCTGTCCAAGTTCTGTCTATTATTCACACACAAGATCATCAAAATGCTAAACTCGGAAGAATCCGATTCATGACATGCTTTACAACAAACTACATTTCTCTGTGAACCGCTTAATCAAATCGAATGGGGATTTCTGCAAAATAGAGCTAAAATGTTATATTTTAAGACCCTGAAGTAGTATTTAGGAATTTAATCATATTGGGCGTTATGAATGCGAAAATCTGATTGTAATTTTTTGGGGGGACATACTGCAGTAAGTCGCCCCAAAAATTACAATCAGATTTTCGAATTGATAGCACCCAATATGATCAACCCTGTCTAAGTGGTACTTCAGGGTCTTAAAATATAACATCTGAGCTCTATTTTGCAGAAAACCCCATTCGATTTGGTTAACACAGAGAAATGTGGATTGTTCTGTGTGGATTGTTCATTCTTCCCATTTTAGCAATTCAATGCTCTTGTGTGTGAGTAATAGACAGAATTTGGACAGAAGAGATTCCCGACATCCTCTACAAAATTCCTCATTTCTCGTTGACCCCTGAAGCAAATCGAATGGGATATTCTGTAAGATGTGGGCAATGAGTTATAGTTTCATACCCTGGAATTGTATTTACATTGATTCACTATTTTTAAAGATATCATTGCGGAGGGCCCCGTTGTATTTTTTTTTTGGGGGGGGGGGACATACTGTATAAGGCTGAATACTTGTCACACTGTATACTGTTTATTCATTAAGCTGTTTTGACATCCTCACACATGTCAAAATCGCCGAGAGTGAAAGTATTCAAACGCTAATGAAGACTATAGTATCCCATCGTTTACTTATGTGAAGTAGCCTAAACTCTTTAATCATGTTGCCATATTACTTTGTCTTCAGGCAATCAAGGAACGCAGTTTGCTTTTGTAACATTGAATATAGTCAGTATATATTGTATAACATTCCGTAAATCGTTTCTTTATGTAACAACTTATTTCTACGAATGTTCTTAGTATAAGAGAAAAATTAATTTGATGTACGTACCACAGCACCATTGGCGCCATTGTTTATATCAACGTATCGTTCGTTTCGTGTTAGTAGGCCTACTGACTCACCGCAACTTAGATCCATAATACACGTTCTTATACATGATGCATACAACAGCAGCTGTAACACAGATAACTGCCACCTGAATACGATCTGAATGCACTGTGCTATGCACGTCTGCCTAAACACCTCGATATCTGATATCATGTAATGTATGAACGAACAAAGTACAGCAATAAATTTCTGATATGGTCTATGATGTCTGAAGTCTCTGTACCCTTGAACAAACAACGTTATTGATTCGGAAAATCCCGTCATTACTGAATTTCTCCCTGAACAATCCCCCTTTCACTCAGTTACCAGTCTACAAGCCAGACCAGCCAGGCCAATTCAAAATGGCACACCATAGTCGTACCATTTCGTACCTAGAAGAGCTGCTCTTGGGTCCAAACTTTCTTTGCTTGTGGACTGTCATGTGGGAATCTCAGTAAGCATTGTACCGCTCTGGCAAGCAAAGAAATAAGCGACGATTGTCACAAGAGAATGGAAGGCAAAGTCATTTCTTTCCTGATGATGATGAAACAGCATTATAAAGCGCCTTTTATCTGTAGAAACATTCAAAGGCGCCCTGCTCCCACAAAATGTCACACATCATTCACAAAGTTGCTGGAAAATATAAGTCTACAGTTCAGACTTGAAGGTAATGAGGCTGTTGCAATTCCGAAGCTGGACTGGTAGAGAGTTCCACAGACGTGGCGCAACAGAAGAGAAGGCTCTATATCCCCATACATTTTTAAGCGGGTATCTTTACTTTTTTATACTTTCCGTCGTGACTTCTTTTTTAACATGAAAAAGCATTCAATCATCTCCCGCTCCCTGAGACGTGTTCGCAAGAGCAGGTGTGTATGGCGGGATAGACTTTTGTCCCCAGGATAGCCCCTATACGACAGAACACAAACCCCATTCGTTTCGAGTACCAGTACAAATCCCCATCTTTTCAACCTTTGCAGGCTTCATTATGTCTTTTTGATTGTAATTACGGTTCGCTTTCACTAATTGTTAAAGATGAGAGGTACACAGTTGTTAAAGCATTACATACTCTACCGTGAAGGAAAAATAAGTTCTTTTCATGATAAATGTAGACCCTAATAACACCATTTGTCACTTTGATGCCTTGTCTTTTAAGCAATATGCAACATCGAACTCGCTATTCATTTTCTCACCCTAAACTCTCAGGCATACTACATCATTTTAACCTTTTTTTAGAAGTCAATAATATTTTACGTAAGTAGTATGTTGCCAACCAAAGTCCCCCAGACATGAAGCAATGTGCAGAGTAGCATATTGCTATGTTCCCCGCACTATACAGATCGTTGTTAGATACTTCACTGAATCTTATCATTTCGCTTTTTCGATTAATTCATATTTCAATAACAATTACACATAATTTCATATAACTGAAACGTTACACATGTTCATGCACGACAAAATCGGAGAGTTGAAGTGTCCTACCCACAGTTTATAAAGGGTAGCATCACTGTGTGGCGTAAAGGTACAGTATGTGCACGTCACATAAGCACAGAACGCGGTTTCATTTGAGTACGTGTTCCCAGGACATGTTCAGCCAAAAAAGTGAGCAGTCTGTACAGTGCTTTTTTTAATACACTTCTACGAATGATAAATTTGGAGACCAGACATACCGCAACACCACTGACGGCAATGTTTATGGCATAGTATTCAGTACTTACCACTGCTTAAATCCATAATTCAGTAGTTTTCATAATTCAATAGTCACCAAACACGACACACAACGGTACAAAAAATGGCGGAACACTAGACGTTCTGTTTGCACTACAGTCATTACGATCAACTGAACTTTAGCTATCTGCCTAAATATACAATGAACCGTGACACAATGTAATAATCACTAAAGCACAGCATAGCGACAAAAGGCTGATACGGCTATTGTTAGAACTCTTCCCCCTGGCCTAAAACAGACGGCTTGTGCCGAAAGGGTGGGTTGGGTGGTGGCGCGTCGCGTTGACTGAAACCCCACCCTTCGTCCAAAGCCCCCCCCCCCCCCCCCGGTTTTGCCGAAAGGGTGCGTTAGTACTTTTTCTCATGTAATATTAAAAGACGAGTTTTGAATTTATATTCAACCTTCAAACAACCATTTCAAAGAGGCTATCGTCCGGATCGGTTTACACTCTATTACCACTTGGTCTACAGCCAGTTGGTCTAATAGACTGTTTAATATCAGTTGGTCTAATAACCAGTTGGTCTAGTCATCATTTCGTCCAATTACTGTTTGGTCTAATTGTTATTTGGTTTAATTACTATTTGGTCTACAGTCAATTCGTCTAAAGATACCCATTTGGTCTATTTTTGGTCTAACACCAATTTATATCATCAAATACCGATTTGGTCTATTATGAGTTGGTCTACATTCCATTTCGTCCAATCATCAAATGGTCTAAAATAAAACAAAATTTGTCCAATATAAATTTGGTGTACACATCATTAATTTTGGTCCATTGCCCAGTTGGTCTAGCCTCTGTCTATCATCATTTAGTCTACACCCATTTAGTCTAATAACCATTGATCTTATTGTCATTTGGTCTAATAGCCAGCCTCCTGGTCTAATCAGGCACCATTTGGTCCAATCATCGTTTCGTCTATATGACCAACTGGGCTATTTTTTTTTTTTTTTTTTTGGGGGGGGGGTCCTTTTTATTGATGTGTACACCAAATTTATATTGTACAAATTTGGTTTTCTTTTAGACCATTTGATGATTAGACGAAATGGAATTAGACCAACTCATAATAGACCAAAAATAGACCAAATGGCTATTATTAGACGAATTGACTGTAGACCAAATAGTAATTAAACCAAATAACAATTAGACCAAACAGTAATTGGACGAAATGATGACTAGACCAACTGGTTATTAGACCAACTGATATTAAACAGTCTATTAGACCAACTGACTGTAGACCAAGTGGTAATAGAGTGTAAACCGATCGGGGACGATAGCCTCTTTGAAATGGTTGTTTGAAGGTTAAATATAAATTCAAAACTCGTCTTTTAATATTACATGAGAAAAAGTACCAACGCACCCTTTCGGCAAAACCGGGGGGGCTTTGGACGAAGGGTGGGGTTCCAGTCAACGCGACGCGACCCAACGCTCCCAACGCACCCTTTCGGCAAAACCGGGGGGGGGGGGGGCTTTGGACGAAGGGTGGTGTTCCCATTAACGCGACGCGCCACCACCCAACCCACCCTTTCGGCACAAGCCAAACAGACAAACACTGTGCCATCCGGGGAATCCCCGCTACTCGTCGATTGGTATAAACTCAAATCGCCCACCTGTTGTATTACACCAGTCCACCATTTAGTAGCCCCATGAATCCACAAGGTCAGGCCTACCCACAGTAGCTCCTTGCCCATACGTACCATAGTACAATTTAAGAACGCTGCTCTTAGGTGAAATATCCTTTACATCTGTACTGTCATGTGAGCATTGCAATAAGGTAATTGTATGGTTCTGGCAAGTAAAGAAATTATCGATGTCTGTCATGACTGGAAGGTACAGTCAATTCTTTTCTATTGTACTTCTATGTTTCTTCTTTTTACTGGATAAAGCATTCAAAGTTTTCTGCAAAATAGAGCTAAGATGTTATATTTTAAGACCCTGAAGTACCATTTAGACAGTTTAATCATATTGGGTGTTATCAATGCGAGAATCTGATTGTATTTTTTTGTGTGTGGACATACTGTATTATGTCGTGTCGCCGTATAATAACGGAATTGTGTCTACTCTCTCTGAATCCATGATGAAGAGACTTGAAAAGTATCGTTAATATTACACAAATTGCTTGTGTTTCACAGGGCATATAAAGCCCATGAGTTCTGCAACAGAAAAACCTGACCCATGAAGTCCGTGGGGAATTTCCGAGAATAGCCTAGTAGAAGAATGGAAAAATTATTTGGCAGCCATCTTTTATGCAAATTAATAGGCTTGCACTATAGAAAGTCGTTTTAATAGGAAACCGTTTTTTTTTTCAATTCTACATACTCTTATTATGCAACTAAGAAAAAAAGTGGTAGTTTACTCTAAAATGTCCCTAGCAGTCACTTTACTCAAACATCCCATTAGATCAAAATAATCATAGCCGAACGCAGATTTTCTTCTTCTTCTTTTTTTCGGGGGTTGGGAGGGCAAGGATACCTGAATAAAAGGTCGAAGAGTTAACACGCAATCGAGGCAAGCAATGTTGTGTGTAATCATACTATCCTCTCGAGCAAGATGAAAAACACTGTGTCCCTTGGATAGGACATAAAATGGAGGTCACGTATATGAGAGTGTCACAGCTCATGCACGTAAAAGATCCCTTTTCATTCATTCACCGCAAAGAGCAGGGTGTTTAACCCGGTGAAGTGGTCCCACCTCACATCCATCTGCACCCCATGGATTATCAAACTATAATGTTTTGAAGATCATATTCTATCAGTAAAATTGCTGCTTTCAGTAAGTGGTAGCATTGCTTATCACAATCTACTAGTATCATATTCTAATCACTTTGATCAAATACAGTATGTCCCAAAAATATTTACAACGGGGGCCTCCGCAATGATATCTTTAAAAATAGTGAATCAATCTAAATACAAATTCAGGGTATGAAACTATAACTCATTGCCCACATCTTACAGAAAATCCCACTCAATTTGCTGCAGTGGTCAAAGAGAAATACGGAATTTTGTAGAGGATGTCGGGAATCTCTTCTGTCCAAGTTCTGTCTATTATTCACACACAAGATCATCAAAATGCTAAACTCGGAAGAATCCGATTCATGACATGCTTTACAACAAACTACATTTCTCTGTGAACCGCTTAATCAAATCGAATGGGTATTTCTGCAAAATAGAGCTAAAATGTTATATTTTAAGACCCTGAAGTAGTATTTAGGAATTTAATCATATTGGGCGTTATGAATGCGAAAATCTGATTGTAATTTTTTGGGGGGACATACTGCAGTAAGTCGCCCCAAAAATTACAATCAGATTTTCGAATTGATAGCACCCAATATGATCAACCCTGTCTAAGTGCTACTTCAGGGTCTTAAAATGTAACATCTGAGCTCTATTTTGCAGAAAACCCCATTCGATTTGGTTAAGCGGTCACAGAGAAATGTGGATTGTTCTAAAGCATGTCATGAGTCTCATTCTTCCCATTTTAGCAATTCAATGCTCTTGTGTGTGAGTAATAGACAGAATTTGGACAGAAGAGATTCCCGACATCCTCTACAAAATTCCTCATTTCTCTTTGACCCCTGAAGCAAATCGAATGGGATATTCTGTAAGATGTGGGCAATGAGTTATAGTTTCATACCCTGGAATTGTATTTAGATTGATTCACTATTTTTAAAGATATCATTGCGGAGGGCCCCGTTGTATTTTTTTTTTTTTGGGGGGGGGACATACTGTATAAGGCTGAATACTTGTCACACTGTATACTGTTTATTCATTAAGCTGTTTTGACATCCTCACACATGTCAAAATCGCCGAGAGTGAAAGTATTCAAACGCTAATGAAGACTATAGTATCCCATCGTTTACTTATGTGAAGTAGCCTAAACTCTTTAATCATGTTGCCATATTACTTTGTCTTCAGGCAATCAAGGAACGCAGTTTGCTTTTGTAACATTGAATATAGTCAGTATATATTGTATAACATTCCGTAAATCGTTTCTTTATGTAACAACTTATTTCTACGAATGTTCTTAGTATAAGAGAAAAATTAATTTGATGTACGTACCACAGCACCATTGGCGCCATTGTTTATATCAACGTATCGTTCGTTTCGTGTTAGTAGGCCTACTGACTCACCGCAACTTAGATCCATAATACACGTTCTTATACATGATGCATACAACAGCAGCTGTAACACAGATAACTGCCACCTGAATACGATCTGAATGCACTGTGCTATGCACGTCTGCCTAAACACCTCGATATCTGATATCATGTAATGTATGAACGAACAAAGTACAGCAATAAATTTCTGATATGGTCTATGATGTCTGAAGTCTCTGTACCCTTGAACAAACAACGTTATTGATTCGGAAAATCCCGTCATTGCTGAATTTCTCCCTGAACAATCCCCCTTTCACTCAGTTACCAGTCTACAAGCCAGACCAGCCAGGCCAATTCAAAATGGCACACCATAGTCGTACCATTTCGTACCTAGAAGAGCTGCTCTTGGGTCCAAACTTTCTTTGCTTGTGGACTGTCATGTGGGAATCTCAGTAAGCATTGTACCGCTCTGGCAAGCAAAGAAATAAGCGACGATTGTCACAAGAGAATGGAAGGCAAAGTCATTTCTTTCCTGATGATGATGAAACAGCATTATAAAGCGCCTTTTATCTGTAGAAACATTCAAAGGCGCCCTGCTCCCACAAAATGTCACACATCATTCACAAAGTTGCTGGAAAATATAAGTCTACAGTTCAGACTTGAAGGTAATGAGGCTGTTGCAATTCCGAAGCTGGACTGGTAGAGAGTTCCACAGACGTGGCGCAACAGAAGAGAAGGCTCTATATCCCCATACATTTTTAAGCGGGTATCTTTACTTTTTTATACTTTCCGTCGTGACTTCTTTTTTAACATGAAAAAGCATTCAATCATCTCCCGCTCCCTGAGACGTGTTCGCAAGAGCAGGTGTGTATGGCGGGATAGACTTTTGTCCCCAGGATAGCCCCTATACGACAGAACACAAACCCCATTCGTTTCGAGTACCAGTACAAATCCCCATCTTTTCAACCTTTGCAGGCTTCATTATGTCTTTTTGATTGTAATTACGGTTCGCTTTCACTAATTGTTAAAGATGAGAGGTACACAGTTGTTAAAGCATTACATACTCTACCGTGAAGGAAAATGACAGGTTAATTATGATGTACAAAATACACAATAATCTTACTCCTCTTTCAGCACAGGACTATATCATCAAACAGGCTACTCAGTTAACGAGAGCCTCGCAACCACACTCCTGTCAGGTACCGTATTTAAGAACTCAATCGCATCGCCATTCGTTCTTCCCAAGAACTGTAAGGAACTGGAATTCCCTGTCGTCAGACATTGTTTCTGCGCCATCTGTGGGATCATTAATTTTCGAAACCGTCTAACGGTTGATCACAGTGGCTAGTTGTTTTCGTCAAATTTTTCTATGTGCTTGTACATATCTGTAAATATATTGTATTATAATGTAAACAGCACCAGTCTGCAAGAATCTTCAGGCTATTGAAGGAGGCAGACTTAACCAGAAGAAGAAGAAGAAGAAGAAGGAAAAATAAGTTCTTTTCATGATAAATGTAGACCCTAATAACACCATTTGTCACTTTGATGCCTTGTCTTTAAAGCAATATGCAACATCGCCCTCGCTATTCATTTTCTCACCCTAAACTCTCAGGCGTACTACATCATTTTAACCTTTTTTTAGAAGTCAATAATATTTTACGTAAGTAGTATGTTGCCAACCAAAGTCCCCCAGACATGAAGCAATGTGCAGAGTAGCATATTGCTATGTTCCCCGCACTATACAAATCGTTGTTAGATACTTCACTGAATCTTATCATTTCGCTTTTTCGATTAATTCATATTTCAATAACAATTACACATAATTTCACATAACTGAAACGTTACACATGTTCATGCACGACAAAATCGGAGAGTTGAAGTGCCCTACCCACAGTTTATAAAGGGTAGCATCACTGTGTGGCGTAAAGGTACAGTATGTGCACGTCACATAAGCACAGAACGCGGTTTCATTTGAGTACGTGTTTCCAGGACATGTTCAGCCAAAAAAGTGAGCAGTCTGTACAGTGCTTTTTTTAATACACTTCTACGAATGATAAATTTGGAGACCAGACATACCGCAACACCACTGACGGCAATGTTTATGGCATAGTATTCAGTACTTACCACTGCTTAAATCCATAATTCAGTAGTTTTCATAATTCAATAGTCACCAAACACGACACACAACGGTACAAAAAATGGCGGGACACTAGACGTTCTGTTTGCACTACAGTCATTACGATCAACTGAACTTTAGCTATCTGCCTAAATATACAATGAACCGTGACACAATGTAATAATCACTACAGCACAGCATAGCGACAAAAGGCTGATACGGCTATTGTTAGAACTCTTCCCCCTGGCCTAAAACAGACAAACACTGTGCCATCCGGGGAATCCCCGCTACTCGTCGATTGGTATAAACTCAAATCGCCCACCTGTTGCATTACACCAGTCCACCATTTAGTAGCCCCATGAATCCACAAGGTCAGGCCTACCCACAGTAGCTCCTTGCCCATACGTACCATAGTACAATTTAAGAACGCTGCTCTTAGGTGAAATATCCTTTACATCTGTACTGTCATGTGAGCATTGCAATAAGGTAATTGTATGGTTCTGGCAAGTAAAGAAATTATCGATGTCTGTCATGACTGGAAGGTACAGTCAATTCTTTTCTATTGTACTTCTATGTTTCTTCTTTTTACTGGATAAAGCATTCAAATATTTACCGGTGCGTGAGACGTGTTCGCAAACAAAGCTATGTCTGGTCGGGTTGAGTATGTTAATCCCAGCAAAGTCCCCTCGACATGAAGCAATATGCTGAGTACAGCAGTGGGTGAATGGGTGTGGTTCGATTTGCTTATCAGTATATTTTTCCAACCACTTCCCTAACATTCAGTGTTGTTTGCATACATTTTCTCTTTCATAATTACAGTACGTGTACTACTCTGTCAATCCCGATTTATTATACATTCTGCTCCTGTCTGTTCAGCTTACTATCTCAGTATCTGGTAAAACCACTAGTATCCGTTGTGTATTCTCAAACTCCAACCACTTTCAACCACTTCTCTGAACCGTTTATCTTCGTGATAGTAAATCGGAGCATGACGTTGGCAATGTAAGTCCATTGAAAAGCTATCAGGGATTCAAGTTTGTCATGTTTTTTAAACTGATTTCATCCTTTCATCTTTGGCTCTTCGTGGAGGGAACCAGTCCATGGATGCGTCGTTGCTACGCCAAACGCGCACATACAAACTGCGCGGTTACCATGCACTGTGGCAACAACTACCACCAGTTTATAGACGCATTCCATCACAAGCAGGTTAGTTTTGAAATCCGTCCGACCAGGAGCAGACGTATACCCTTGTGTGTATGTTCTGCTTCAGAAACGGATTTTTAATCTAACATCACATCGCATCCTGGTCGCTGATGAAGAATGCGATGACTAACCTGTTTGGTGTCTTGTTTCAAAAACATGCGCTTTCCTCGCCAGGATAAAGCGTTTTAATGCCATTTTAGGTTTTAATCTCATTGTAACAAAATGATATCTAGTTTGTGTAGTGTGTAGTGCATTTCATTAGGAATTCATGCGAAAGCTTTCTTTGTAGCGAAATTTGTTCATAGCAATTTAGTAAGACAATGTAGTCGTGGTTACTTTGTGCTGATTTATACATGTAACAAGCTATGCATTCTAAAAGAGTGTATAAATTGTTCCTTTAAGTCAGTCTTTTGTATTGATGATTATTTGTCAATTAGTGTTTTTTTGTGGAAATTCAGATAGTGATAAAAAGTATGGACGATAAGTGCAACGATAATTCCTACAGTTAGTTCAAAGTTGTGTTACAGAGGTTTGACACATACATTTAGCATTGTGTGTGTGTACGTGTGAATACAGGTTGGCCATATGACACATTTTAGACAATTAACGTTGATTAATTAGTAAAAATGATCAGTTATGGGACTGAAAATGTTGTTGATGTTTGATTTAAATGATTTTGATAAACTGTGAAGAGTTTAAAGGGATAGATTAACTCTGTGTAAAAATGAAGAAAGAATAAAGGAAATATTATGGGAATTTGATAACCATGTCTATAATAATTCCACACGGGTAATATAACCTACCTCTCATGTAGAAGTTTGGATTGTATTTATGAACTTAGAATAGGGTATTGTAATGTATTATGCAACAGTGGGATATAGGTGTTCTTTAGGGGACAGTTTTGGTGCCATATAATACAAATACAGAATATATAAAGCTTTGAATCTATATCATTATGTATTTACAAAGAACACAAATTACATATATACACTGTATTATGAACTTATATTAAAAGAAATGCGCAATAATAAAATATATTATTAAGCAAATATATGACTATGAACCCATATTGGGCCGGGGAACCTTGGCAGTTTAATCACATAATATTATTAATTAATTTTATATAAACCCATAAGTATACTGCTACACTGTACAAATACTATAGAACAAACCAATTTAAATTGTTACGAACTCATGAAATCAACACATATCGCTACATCCCTCATTTCAACTAACAAATCACCCATCCTCATTAATAACTCATAATTTATAAAGAATACGTATATGGTGGGGAAAATTATCAATAGATAGGTCCCCAATAAATATAAGAATAGAATAGAATAGATAGGAGTTCGGACACTCTTGCGCTAATAATATTTTTGCGCGCTACTCTGCTCATACTCTCAGTGCTAGGCAATGGAGAAGAGAGGCTGATCCTCGGGATAGCATTTTGTCTTATCTGTCTTGTGCTCTGTACGAGTTGTGAACGTGAGTATGTACACACTACACCTGTAAATAAACAAGTTGGTCTTCCGGTACATCGCCTCTGAAGTTGTGATGCATTCGTGCTCAGTATAACATAAGTATTGGTTGGAATGAATGCTGGTGGGACTAGGATGGCAACCGGTGGTTCTGCAGTAGAAGACAACTCGTCCAGCAGCCTTTGCGAGCCATTCTCGAGCGGGCTTTGCTGCACCGTGGGATAACTGAATATCCAGAACAGACGTCGGAGAACGAAGTTCAGTACTTTGGAAGGAACAAGTACGTTCGACGTACTTCCAGAACTGACGTCGGAGAACGAAGTACAGTACTTTGGAAATGAAAAGTACAAACGACGTACTTCCAGCGCGAACGTCGGAGGACGACGTACTCTAGAAACGACGTCGGGAGTGAGAGTGAAAATTCACTTGTCAGTGAGTTGGGTGAATTAGATGTGAGAATGTGCCTTTGAATCAGATGGTGTGAAGTGCAAGATGTAGACTGGTAAACTTAAGGTTTTATCCTCTTCATAGAGTGATCGTATATTTCGATCAAACGGACGGTCTGCTCGGTCTGCATAAGTGTCAAGGCCCCGTTGTTCGCTACAATATGTACATAATATATATATATATATATATATATATATATATATATATATATATACTTTTACATTTCCTCATTGAATTAATGACAGTTATATGTGTTGAAAAACCAAGAGCCGTTGCTTAACACATTAATGTTACAGATACACCTACCCTTGAGAATTTGTTTCATGCGAAAATCATGCGCAAATAAAAACAAATCATACAGGACTCCACCTCAACACTTTCCTGCCCATGCTTGAAAAGTTTGCTCATCCGTTTTGACGTAAGGCTGCGTTCACATAGAAGTATACTATTCGGGTATTCGGGCTCGTTTTTCGAGGGCACACGAATAGCTAGAATCGAACGATAGGATTTCCTCACACCGGTTCACATAAGAGGGCACTATTCGAAAGTACCGAATAGCTGCGAAAAGTATAGCAAAGTGGGAATCGAGCTTGTTCGATTTTCTTGCAGCGTATACCGTCTCTCGTTTATGAAATAATGACACTTTTGGTCTGGATTTGCCCTTTAGCAAAAATAAGCATGTAGACTGACGTTCTGATGCAGTTTAGAAATTATTAATAAGATTTGCTGGGATGTAGGAGGAAGATATCCTCACTGCATGGGATGGTGAGTAGACGGTGCGGGTGATGGTGTACTCGGTGCCCGAATAGCGAATAGCGAATACCGAATACCGAATACTTCTATGTGAACGCAGCCTCAAGGATAGGCGCCTCTTTGATTTTATGTAGAGTATGGTTGGGTGTTCATAATACCGGCCACCTAACGTTTTTCTATCAATAGAAAAATGAAAAATCTCACAATTTTCCTGAAATTTTACTCACGTGTGGAGAAAATACTCCGGATTCACAAGCGCGCACTGAAAATGCGATCTGAGGTACGCGCTCTTAGACGGCGGCTTCGAACGCGTGGGGTGTCATTTTTTCCGCACTCAGTTGCCCTGCTAATTTCAACCGACCACCCTGACAATACGTATAAAGGGCACTTAAATGATTTTTTCGACAGGCCGCTGATTTTTTCTTTTCTAGCCGTCATTTTTCCCCCAATAACATTTGAATATATTTTGAATCCTTCGATATTACTTTTGAAGGACTGTTTGATGAATTTGAATTGATTTTCATTAGGAAACTTTTCATCGTAATTGAAATAAATTAGATGAGTCGGTTTGTTTTTTTCACATTCATTTTTCGTTTCTGCATGAACTCGTACGGTCGTAGCAGGCGACAAAATGTTTATGTCATGTGTATGTGTAACGTGTGTGCACGATCGTACAAGCGGCGGTGACAATTTTGCGGTCAAAATCGTCAAATTTATTACGGAAGGATACTCTACATCTAACAGTCAGCAAAGGTAGGCCTAGTTATATGTAGTTACCGTATTCGATTTTGCTAAATTTCGGTAATTTAGAGGGAATACTTAGTTGTTTTCGTCACATTTTACTCGGTAGCGTAGCCCAGTGGAAAATCGAACACCGTTGCGCCTAGACCCATGCGTACATTTTCTTTCTGTACGCGCAATTCCATTATAGTGCGCGGTCGGTCGATATGGACCCGGTCGGTGTGTTGCACACCTATCATACTAGCCGGGTTCACACGTACAAAATAGCGGGATGACGATCGCGATGCACATCCCGAGTTTTTTTGCGAGCGTCCACACGTACCAAATTAGCGGGATAGCGATCGCGATCGGTATACCGCTAATTTGGCGAGCGTCCACACGTACCGAATTATCCCGCTAATTGCCGATAGAGATTAACAGCAAAACCTGCAAACTGGGTCACACAGCGCCCTTCTCTATCACTGCCTGCGCGCACTTACCTTTGTCCATTGTCTTTTACGCGTCAGTGGTGTGGTTCGCGCGCTGTTGTTGTTGTGCTCCAAAGAGGTGAAGGACCTCTTCGCAGAGGCCTCGCTGTTGTGATGTGCGCACAGCATGATGGGATATAAAAACTCGAGATTCTAATCCCGACCGTTCACACGTACCAGCGCGCGGCCAATTATCCCGCTAATTGGCGAACCAGCGCAAGATTTCTTGGGATTAGCATCGCGATGCTTATCCCGCTAATTTTCGGGTTTTTTCTGTCCACACGTGCAAAAAACTCGGGATGACGATCGCGATGCAAATCTCGAGATTTGTATCCCGCTAATTGATGTACGTGTGAACCCGGCTGTAATTACTGTAATTGCTCTGGTATTCTCTCACGTACAAACACGCAGACACGAGCACACCCACAGACACACCTACACACATGCACACACACACACGCGCGCGCGCGCATACTTATATACATAATATACAGTGTATTACTACCGCAAAGATGAAAAAGACATTACATCGACGAGTGATAGGCTACTATACATGAATCCTACCGTTAAGTTGTTGTTTTTTTCACACAATTGAATTGCAACTGATTGAATCCCCTTCATCGACGTAAATAATCAAAAACTCAACGCAGGAAAGTGTACCATGCTAAAGCGATTACAACCAGCACTATCTATCAGGCGGAAGCTGGGTCGTCTAGTGGGTAATACGCCTGTCCCGCGATCAGGAGGTTGTTGATTTAAATCGAGCCAGAGTTTTGTACCTCATGACTTTTTATCACGCCTGCTACTAGAACACTGAATTCAGTGCTTGATTACGTCGATATAGGTCACTTTAGCTTCTCTGCTGTTTTGTAACAAAAAATTTAGATCTGTCACTACGCTTGAAAGCCTCGCTGCACCATATCAGGAGGAGTGCGTTTCTTACCCAAGGCAAACAAGAACAAATCAATGAGCTGCTAGATCTAGTTGGTCATGCATATAATCATTGCATTTTTTCTGTACCTATAAATGCTTGTATGTTTGGAATTGTAACCTGATGATTTCGATGATGTTTTTGTCCAATGATACGCATTGTATTTGGATTTATCGTGATATATGAAAAATAAATTCAAGTCAAGTTTCAAATTCAATTCATATGCATGAATATTACAAGAGCAGTAAGCACAGTGCTTGATTATCATGATTATAGTTTAACTATAGTGTCTAGGGAGTTACAGCTCCTTGGTTCCATGTTATGGCATACATTGCATTATGGTGTATGATAATTACATTGTCATGGCATTGATGTAACGTCTTCACTGACGGGTATTCCTGACTCTCATGATACATTTTGAAGTCTTACTCAAACTTTCAGATATGCACCACGTGGTTTCGTATGCAACGAGCAGTTATCATGGCGGTAAATTAAGGTTTACCATACATTGGTTTTTTATTTAGTATTTTGTTGATACAAAGTGTATTTCGACAAAGCGTCAAGTCGAAGATAAGTCATGGCAAGCGCGGGATCTGAAAATATAGGACATGCAGCAACCCATTCACATTCCAATATCATATAGTATTGTACATAAATAGAAGGTAATTACATTCCAATCTGTTTAAAGAATCTAGCATGATTTAACATGGCTTGAACCGGCGTGTAATAAACTGCAACTAATCTTAAACGGCAATATTTGTTTTGATAATTGACCCTATTAAACATGTTCATTGGACCCAATGACAAATACTCAGATTTATCATCATTCAGGTAAAGGTCATTGAATGCTGAATATGGGCTATCCAGCCATCTTCTCAGATGGAAAATGGACAAACAAACAAACAAACATTTTCAAGTCTGCAAACATCCTCCATATTTTGCAAAGGTGGATGACAATGAAGACACAGTATAGGGTCTAGGTTTAAGACAGTTGTATACCATCTGCACGACAATGATAGCTAATAGAATGTTTGGCAAAACACTTAATACTGATTGGTTGCATAATTCGTCGGTCGCATTACGAACCGGCGAATGTTCGAATTTGCGCGGAAACACGATTACGAGATAATCGCGTTTAAAGAATCGGGACTTCTTTAAACGTATAAAAACGTGTCTTATAACCACACATTGATGATAATATTACGAGAGTGATGAAAGCGGAATTTTCTGCTTTGTTTGATACTAAATATTACTTTGTAGCCACACCTGGGGCTCTGTGGTAGTGATGCAAAGTGCGTTTGCCGGTTCGTAAAACCCCCCATTTCAGCGTTTTACGTATATCGTGTACCAAAGAGCGGGCATTACGAACCGGCAAATGTTTACATTTGCCGGTTCGTAAAACCCATGCTCAACACGTGTGGACGCAGCGAGTGCGCATTACGAACCGGCAAATGTAACATAAAATGGCGCGTATCATAACACATTCCACAAGCTTAGGTGGTACGCGCACAGTGTAATGTATACATTCGCCGCTCTAGGTAGTGGGATTGTGATTCATTCATGTTTATTCATGTTCATTCATGTTAATTGTATCATAATCATGGATATTAGGAAAGTGTAACAAACACCACAGATATTTTCTCAAACTATACAACCTACCTGTACTTTTACACATTAATTGTTGATGCGAGTAATGTTATCAAACTGTGCAATGGGTTTTTGATTGGATGAGTACCGTTCTAAAGTGTGCCTGGTAGTCACTGCAGGGCTGCCAACTCTCACTCATTGAGAGTAAGACTCACTCATTTTGGTCCTTTCTCACTCTAAAACTTGATTTCATTTGCATGTATTTCTATTGATCTCACTCATTTTGCCTCCTAAATCATAGCATTGGCCAATGGGGGTCTCACTCTCAACTAGTTTCAAATGTTGGCAGCCCTGTCACTATCTATAAATAAAGTGTTAAATTCATTACCAGTATCAGTATAGGCCTATTGAGAGAATATAATTACACCCATACAAACACAAACATACACAAACACACACTATACACGCACATACCAAAACCAGTAAACACACTCGAACCCACACACACAACCTACTTTCTTTACACATTAATTGTTGATGCCAGTAATGTTATCAAACTGTGCAATGGGTTTTTATTGATTACTGGATGAGTACTAAAAGTGTGCCTGGTAGTCACTGTCTGTAAAAAAGTGTAAATTCATTATCAATATTGAGAGAATATAATTACACCCAGTAAACACAAACACACACTATACACGCACATACCAGTACACACACTCGAACACACACACACATACCCTCTTACAAAGCAGTCATAATCACCTCGTTCTCCAAATTCTAGGTATCTGTGTCTCTCTAACTCCTTTTTTTTTCTATTCTCTTGTTCTTTTCTTTTGTTTGTTTTCTATTCACCAGTCCCCAAGTTTGTGAAAAATTCTGCATTTTATCAATTCAAAATGCACCATACCACATGTGTGTTCATAATTACATACAGTAACTACAAAAAAAAAAGCATTCTCCTCAAACTTCCAGATATAACCTGTAAATTAGTGATTTTTTTTTTTTGCATTTTCGACAGCTCACATTGTACATTACATTGTAATTACATTGTACACTATTATTACAATACATTATATTACAATTAATACAAAATAAATGTGACATTCTCCATGATACTTCACAATGTAATCTCACTTGGAAATCGATGAGAAGTTAGGCATTTGTTGCATTTCAGAATTGTGTTCTGACCACTATAAAAGTGGTGCAATAACATACAAAATACAAAATTCTCCCAACACTTCACGAGGTAATCTGACCTGTAAATTGGTGAGAAGTTCTGCATTTCTTCGACTTCACAAATGTATTAGAGTAGTACGCATGTTAGTCACAAATAGTGCAATAACATGATCAAGTGTACCATTCTCCTCACACTTCACAAGGTAATTTTGCCCAGGGTTGAATTAATGAAAGTGATACCCAATGTGTTTATAAACACGAGTCTACAAACTTTAACAGTCTGCCAACTACTGGACTGATGGGAGGAGAGTAGTGTACGTCATTTGTCTCTTTTTGCTGTCCTTAGGATGGGGGACAACATGACAAAGTGTTAATAACATGTCTGGCTAGCCATTCTCTTTCTAGGACCAGAATTTTCAAGGCATGATAATATTGTCTGATAGACATTCTGTCATTTTCACTGAGGCAATCATAGCCGAAAGATTTATGGTTACGTGTTGAATCACATCTTTTATAGTTAAAATGTGTTCTACCATCTACAAATATTTCTGACTTTTTGTAGGCTTCCCCACTGTTCAGCTTTTCTTTGACAATTCTGTTTTAGATTCCATGAATTTTTTCATGACAACTGAAGATCTATCAGGAATAGAACTGATATCAGTACCTACAGATTCTTCCGCATGAAAATCTTCTGGCTTTGCACTGACATCTATCTTCCACTCCCTCAAAAGCCTGAATGGCAGTAGTTTCCAAATTTGCAATGAAGAGACAATAAATGGAATACATACTGGAACACTACACTTTATTTCTATTGTTTCTTTTATATTTGAATAAGGTCCTCCCGAAGTGATCAAAATTGGTCAATTTATGTGAAACTGTGTTGAAATTATTGAAAGCATGTAGAAAATATGTAACACTGAAGATAAAACAATTACCAGAAAGTATTACAAACTTGATCATGCAACAAGTCTTTATTTATACAAGGCATTATGAGCAAGAAATTCACCAATAATTCCCTTTCCTTTCCTTACAAGAAACATGTAGTTTGCCTAAATGGTCTTTATTTTAGGAAAGTTGGTCAACAGTTAGTGCACTAGATATAATAATGTAAATACAACCAGATGTATACCCACAACACTAGATAGAGGGCACTACAAAATACATACAGCATATGAATATGCTGGACTTCCATTACACTTCACAAACATTTTTCTATTGCTTTGGACTGTGTCCGGTTACCATCAAAATTGGTTCTTCAATGTCTGACAGGGACATTGCTTTCTCGAGATTTAACAGTTTTCCATCATCCAGCAAGGTTCAGTATTCTTTGTAATCTGAAATAAGAAAATTAAAGCAGTGAAGGACTTAGTCTGCTTTCAAATTGAAATCAGGTACACCTAATGCAAAGATTACAAATACATAAAATGATGAAACTGCCAAGTCTGGTTGAATAATTGTTACCGTACTTCATTTACTGTTTTTTTTTAACTATTGTTTGCAGAAGACAAACTATTTTCTTTAAATTTTACAGGTTGCCTGCCACAAACTTTTTTTACAAGAGTGAAGGATAAAAGAAAAAAAAGATAATCAAAGTATTTATCACATGTTTAGATTATTTTACATCTGTTATTGGAAACTTAAGTTTTGGCTCATAATTGCTTTTTTAGGAATTTACACCACACAGACAGATAATGCAAGAAATACAAACAGCAGTTATACAATGCCCTGAACTTCTCAACTCCAGTTGAATTACCTTCAGTTTCAAAGGTAACATTGCTGCGTTGTTTCTTAGAATGCGGACACCACATTTGTTTGTAGAGGCTCTGCTTCTGTTGCTGCTGCTGCTGCTGCTTCTAGCAGTGTTGCTGATGTTCCTGGAAGTGCAGATGCTAAAGTTGCAAATAGAGGCTCTGCTGCTACAGTGGTAAGTAGAGGCTCAGTTGCTACAGTTGTAAGTAGAGGCTCTACCACTGCTGTCGTACGTAGAGGCTCAGCTGCTAGGGCTGTATGTACAGGCTCCGCTGCTGCTGCTGCTGCTGCTGCTGCTTCAAGCGGTGCTGCTGATGTTTCTGGGGATTCAGCTGTTACAAATCGACGCTGAGGCTCTGCTACTGCTGTCGCAGGTAACGATACTGCTGGGGAAGTTTTAAGCAATCATCGATGAATAAATTATGTTACAATCCTGAGGGTAGAATCAACAAGATTTATACTAGATATACATGTACTTGCAAACATCTATCATGGACACTAGAATCTACAGTGTATTACATGCACATAAAGCAAATTATCAGTAATTGATTTTGTTTTGGGACTGAGAAGAGACGTTGACATAATACATTGTAAGTAATAATCAATATCAGACTTTTAAAGGAAGGAAGTGGAAAGCTAACAGTCTTCAGCATCCTACAGTCATTACAAACTGCAATATAATTACAACATTCGTTTTATTCATTACACAGAATTGAACATTTATATTGAAATGGCAATGCAATGAAAGTACATTGTACCTACATGATACTATGCATAAAAATCTCTACATATTTTAAAATGAAAAAAGACATAATATATCTTGATAAACTTATTGATGTAGAACAAATCAGTAACTATGTATTCAAATTACCTCAGGCAGAAAGAGGAATGCTCTCGTCATCTGACATCCTACGTCCATCCATGGGCATGTTGAAGACTTGAAGCACCCTCCCTTTCCACCAGCCATTTTCACTTCTCATATGTACGCAGGAACCTTGCTTCGGTTTGGTCCGTTGAGCATGATAGAGGTCACTTGAGCTGACAGGATTCATAGAACCATCCCTCTTCCACTTGACAAGAACATTTATGCCTATGGTGGTTCAAAAACACACAAAAAATTGTATGGACAATTTCAGTGAGAAATTTGACAGTTGTTTCATACACTATGTGATAAAACATTACAAGTACCTGCAAGTTTGAAAAATGTGAAGAAGAGTATTTCTTAGAGCTAAAGCACAATTTCAGAAGAAAAAACAAACAACAAAAGGAAATTCTTTACAGGCAATCAACTACGACATATTGTGAGACAAAATGAAAATAGCTACAGCCAGCATACCTATTTGAAATGCAAATTGTCATCAAAGTCTGCTGATCTCTGAAGGGCATCGTAATTCAGGTGCTATTGGTCCAGCTTTTACACCTTGGGGTTGGCAAAGATAAATAATGATAACTGCTACACATTCTTTGATTAGAAATGTGATGTCTTTCACATAAAAACCTAACAATTTTATACACAGAAGTGCTTGTTTCTTTTTTCTCTTTTACTACATTGAGTAGAAGTCAACATTGATATACATGTATGAAATAATTACAGTAAGGCCATTAGAAACTTGCCCCAAGTATGCTCAAGCAGGTGTCTAGGGAAGAGCTTGTAATATCAACATCAGCCTGTCCTCACAAGGTTAATATCTACATAAGATACTTGACAGTAGAGTTAGATAAGATCAACATTACAGTAAAGGTACATTACCGGTACATTCCAGATATCAAAACAGTGATTTCTGTCAAATGACATGGTATTGTCCAATCATCTGTTCCACTGAAAGTAATAAATGACCTATTCCATTCACCTACATATTATGCAAACAGAGAAATGTTTGTGAATACCTGGTTCCCGGTACACTTTATGGTCCACAAGTACCGGTACCATAATCACTTGTTATGAATCAAACTTACCATTATATAGGCAGAGGGAAAAACATCCTCATCACCACTACTCTCTGTGGCTGTACGTAGAGGCTCTGCTGCTACAGTCTGAAAGGCTCAGCTGCTACGGTTGTAAGTTAGGATCATGCTGCTACAAATGTAGAGTTTTACGGTAGCATACGTAGACGCTCTGTTGCAATAGTACTGTCAGTAGGCCTACTGTAGTATGTAGAGGCTTCGCGACTACAATTGTATGGAGAAGTTCAGCTGCTACAGTTGCACTTTACAGGCTCTGCTAATGCTGCTGTTGCGCCGAGAGCTGCTGCTGATGTTCCTTGGATGCTAGCTGCTACAGTTGTAATGATAGCGGTGCTGCCTTTGTTTGTGGGGACTCGGCTCCTGCTTGTAGTGGCCTGCTGCTCCTAGAAATATCCCCAAGATATAAGGAAAATCATGTCTGTGTTATCAGGGCACAAATAGGATAACTTACATAGGATAAAATCCTTGGATATAGGCTTATACTTGTACATGAGTGTTAAAAAAACTGTGAGTACCGGTACCGGTAATCAACTTCGTTTAATTTTTCTGAAAGTTCATTGATATCTGTACCGGTAATCAAAATAAGTGCCATACAGTACCGTACCGGTGAATACAACCTCGATCTAGAGCCTATAAATTTACTGTTTATGATTTTATGGATCTATAGTTAGACAGTAAAGGCCAGAGTAGCTTTTCTTGCATGCTTAAGGAAGCTATGTAACTATAACACTTAACACTGTTAAACGCTAAACAGTCTCATCATGCAATCTCACTCTTACTTAGGGCCTAAATAATATTTTTTTTTAATGCGACAATATGAATCTTTATTGAAAACAATGATAATCATTTATTACTTAGGGCCTATTTACAGTTCTACCTGGTTATTTGCAATTGCTACACGATATTTTTTTTTTTCAGTTTATAGATTCTACTATGCTTTAGTTTTAAAAAAATGCATCAGGGTTGTATGGGAGGATTGCTTTATCTCTGACCAAGAATAATCAAGGACCCCTGTGGTGGCTAGGTGTAGGATCTAAAAGGAAATGAAATACACAGGCAAGCTACTTTTACATGATATTGTCGCGCAATTCTACTTCTCTGATGTAATATTTTATGATTACACATTAACCTGCCCCGATTATCATTACTTTTGTTTTTAAACAGAAGATTAAATAACAAATGAGCAACAAAATGCACCTAGTAGTTACATACCAGCACAATTCCGAGTGCATGGGACTGATGGTGATGACGAGCCCTCGCTCGCGGCCTCGCAAGCTCCTCGATTCGCCCCACATACCTCACGTGTGTTACCGTCTGAGCAGGGATTTTACGAACCGGCGTATACAAACATTTGCCGGTTCGTAATGTCACAAATTGCAGCATTTGGACATTTTGAAAATTCGTCATTACCAAAAATAGGTGTTTTCGTGAATTTTGCGATTTGATATTTTGGGGATAGATAGAGTTTGGTATGGACATTCAAAAAATGGAAAAAAGTGAATTTTGAAAAATCGACCCAAATTCGAACATTCGCCGGTTCGTAATGCGACCGACGAATTATGCAGGGAAACATGTTAACAAGGCTTTATACTACGTCAAAAACTTTTTGGCTGAATTTTGTAACTGGGGATTTATTCTGACCAGAAGGGTATTATTCATGCAATACAATATATTTCAGTGTTGTCACCACAGAATTGGTCCAATTTCCATTTCTTAAAATGGACATGAAATGGAACAAACAAAACGATCTCTAAAAACTATTGGCTGGCGTCAATTCACTCAAGAACGAAATGAAGAATGCGATATACTGTACAGTAAACTGAAATGCTTTAATCGTCTTTGCCTTTGGTTCTTACAACAAATTACAAAAAAAAAGGTGAATTTTGATAGTGAACAATAAGTTGCCGATAGCTCAGTGGCTTTCTGGCTATGATGTGATGACTGGACCGTGTTCACCTCGTGGCCTTCGAGTTATCACCTCGATCCGAGTGTGTAGTGACGACGGGGCCCCGTTATGCTGGTGCTTGTACAATCTCCTTCGTCCCTGTCGTATAGCGAGTCCGATTCGCGCAGTCTCTCTCTCTCGGCGGGCGTCACTTCCGCCATGTCCCCTCAGCATCCAGCGAAATGCCTAATGTCCACGATCTCCCCTGTCTGCCATCTCGTCTCTGCCTTGAGCAGTGGGTCGTTACCCTTGGGGTAAATTCTTCGAATGTTACAATCAACCTAATACTCAATAGCCAGAGCACTAGAGCAAATCATTGTAATTGCCTTAAAAATCATGTAGGCCCTACTTTAAAATCAATATAACGACAGCCATCTAATCTATAACAATAACCGAAACATTTTTTCGTTACTTACTATCATTGAAGAAACCATGTTTCCTGCAAACAGAATGTCACAACTACTGAAGCAGTTCATTTACCACTATATGTGTGGGTATCTGCTGGTAAAACCGGCTTTGATGACATCCCTATCGTCGTTTAGAAAGTGACCGCACTAGCACCACCGCGTGATATAGCCCCATCACGGACTGAGATCCGACTACTAACCCCAACTTTGGCGTACTTGGAGCGGTCCGTAATTCCTACTATTGACACTGTGGCTGCCTCACGCGATTTGCTATGCAAAGTGAGGAGTGCCGGTCGAGTTCGAATATGACAAAACACTCCGAAAGAAATTGATTCAACAGTCCAACTTGTCTATGGGGCAAAGTTCGTGAAACGAATTATTGCGATCATCACTCTCGAAGTGGTTCAACGAAAGTCGTACATCAGTGGAAATGCAGAAGACGAACAAAAGATGAACAGCAGAAAGACAGTAGGAGAGTAGGACAGTAGGAGCGTAGATAATATACTGGAATGAAACAAACAGAAAAAGTACACGATAAGTTTTAGAACGAAGATAGAAATAGCAAGAGTGACTAATTCTAAAAGAGTATTTTACAAGTGCGAATATAATAGAGATCGGTAAAGTTAATAAGTACACCACTGAAGGCTGACGTATTGTATATATATCATATTTTGCTTTATGCTTATAACTGCTTCTTATTTCAGTCGAACATAATATTGATGTAATTCACACACATTTAGAATTATCAATCATAACCAACATGCTGTAAAGTTACATCAAAGATTATTTGTGTTTATAAGCGAATGTCGATATCGAAAGTTACAAACCAATTACATACTTCATCTTTAAGATGTCAGGGTCACTCTAAGATACACTGTAGTTATGTGTATCAAGACACTATAGAATGTGTATTGAACAGTGGCGGGGGGGCACGTGCCCCCCCCCCCCCCCCCCCCATCCGCTGGTTAAAAAAAAAAAAAAGGAAAAAAGTGGGGAAAAAAACCCTTACCAAAATAAATAGTAAACTGCTTTTGAAATTGACATGAAAGGGTGATCAAGAAAAAAGATATTTTTCTAAGATTTCTTTTAACCATAGTTAAAGAGGTAATGACCCATTGTTCAAAAAGCCCGGAGCCGACAAAAGCGTGTGATTCAGCGTGATTCCTGGTTGGCATTCAAAGTAGGATGTGCGCAGTGTACTCAGAACATCGGAACGGCAAAGAGTCGCTGCAATGTTGCGCAATGTGACGTAAATTGTACACATTTGTACCTTATATACGCTTCGTTATATCAAAGCTAGATCACTGATTTTGCAGTGTTGCTTTACATACTAGTCTACATTAAAATGCCTTGCATTGCCAATAATAAGACTTGACCTGGGCTATTTCCTAACTTTTCCATGTAACACACATGTAAAACACACACACACTCATACAAACAATTAGGGGATGCTCTATGTGCAGATTTTGGACATCCTTCTCCCGCTTGGTCACTTCGACGCCCCCTCGCTGGTCATACCTCCCCCAATCATGAACATAAACCGACACCCTTGACTACCAGTGGCGGATCCAGGGGGCGCACCCTCCCTCCAAAGCGAAAAAAATATAGCTACAAACGGCAGTTTTGGGACTGTAAAATGCCAAAATTTTCAAGCTCGCTCGCTTCGCTCGCTCGCATTTCACCGTTATGCCATTCTCCTGATGTTACTGTCAGTAATTGCCAGCAGTTGCGCCCCCTCCCCTCCCCTTAATTTCCAAAGCGAAAAAATGTAGCTACAAACAGCAGTTTGGGGACTGTAGAATGTCAAAATTTTCAAGCTCGCTCACTTCGATCGCTCGCATTTAATCGTTATGCCATTCTCCTGATGTTGCTGTCAGTAACTGCCAGCAGTTGCGCCCGAAGCACCCCCGTAATTTCCAAAGCAAAAAAAAAAAAAAAAAATGTATATAGGCATATATATATATATATATATATAGCTACAAACGGCCGTTTTTAGGCTGTAAAATCTGTACCGTTATGCAATTCTCCTGATGTTGCTGCCACGAGGCGCCCCTCCCCCCAATGTCTTGACCCACGGTATGCCACTGGTATTGAATGTTCTCATGACGAAGAAATCAAAGCAAGAAAGCTTAAGAAGCAGACAGCTTAAACTCTATGCAAAACTCTTCAAACATAGGCCTATATTTACAACACATTATGTAAGTAAAAATGGAAACAATATTGTCATTTTACTAATTTCACACTCGACAAGTTACTGTAAAAGGTAAAGAAAATGTTTAGCTTTATTTTCGAAAAGTACGAGGTTTGAGCTCGGTGATCTTATCATGCTGGCGTTCGAGGAGAATACTGACCAGCTTGGCTTTCTTGCTAGCTTTTCAAGCCAAGGTTGTGCAAAAGCTAACATAGTTCCAACGCCAAGGCTACCGGCAAAAGTTGGGTTCAAACAATGGGGAACTACACAATGTAAAAGGGACCTTTGTTTGTGTGCTTTGGATGTCAAGTTTATGACTATTAAGATAACGCCCAAGCGTCCAACTCTGAGACATAATAGAGGCTGCAGAGACATACAAAATAATCAACAATAGGGGGTCTAGGGGCAGTGCTGTGAGTTGCATATCAAACATCGAGTTGCAGGTGTACAGGTGTGTGTATGTATGTACATGTATCCAATTCTGTAACAGCATACCCGCCTATTGGGGCATCCCACGAGACCGACACCCACGAGTCATACGGTCCACGAGACCGACATCAATAATAGGTCCATGAGTCATATAGCCCACGAGTTATACGGCTCAGGAGTCATACAGCCCATGAGTTCGACACTACGCACAAAAGGCTCATGAGACCGACACTAAGCAAACATAGCCCACGAGACCGACACTAAGCAATAAAGGCTCATGAGACCGACACTAAGCAAAGAAAGCCCACGAGACCGACAGTATATAGGCAAAAAAGGCCCACGAGACCGACAATAAGCTAAAAAGGCTCACGAGACCGACACTAAGCAAAGAAAGCCCACGAGACCGACAGTAGGCAAAGAAGGCCCACGAGACCGACAGGATAAACAGCGCCATCTACATGTCAATCACCTGTACAGGGTGTTCCATGAACGGAAATATAACATACTGGCGGGTTTTATTTCGTAACGCTATCAATTGAAAGATGGTGACCATCTACATAATTATGAACGTCATCAAATATGTATTTCTACATACTTCTTGGGAGGGGGGCAAGTGTGTCAGGGAGCGACATTGTTATCAAGTAGAAAAATTGATTTGTATTCTTCATGCCCCCGCTTCCCCCCCCCCCCCAAAAAAAAAAAATAGAAGAATTAGTATTCTTCATCCCCCAAAAAAGAGACAAAAACACAAATGAATTTATTTGACAATAACGATGTATGAATTAATTTTAGAGCATTGATAATGCCATCGTGCTATTTCTAATAGTGGGGGGCGCAAGGGATTTTTGGTTCAAATTTTTCCAAAAGCACCAAAATTTGGCACACATGTAGCCCAAACCATACTATTTCGATTTTTGATGGGCGCCAAGAAGGGCGCCCTCTGGGGCGGCCATATTAGCAAAATCCAATATGGCCGCCACATAGGTTTAAACGTCACTTGCATTTGAAAACATAAAAGGGTTACAATCACTTAAAAAGTCAGGTTAAGATGTTTTCTGGGTCGAGGAATTCGAATCTGAAGTTGTTTTATAGTATGAAGTCAATTTTTCCTTATAAGGTCACCTTAATATCATTTAGGGGTCAAGCCATTGTATTCATAACAGTTTAATAAAAAAAAAATGTCTTGCCCATGGACAATATTCCAGGAATGCCAGCCTTAGTAATAGAATTGCAGTTGTCGACGGCTGAAAAAAAGGCGTATTTCTTGTGAAGGGCGCCCTCCGGGGCGGCATATTTGCAAAATCCAATATGGTTGCCACCTACGTTTAAAGGCCAGTATAACAATTAAAAACCTTTAAAGTGTTACAATAATTTGAAAAGTCAGCTTTCGAGGTTTTATGGGTCAAGGAATTCGATTCTGAAGTTGTTTTTTATGGTCTGATGTCAACTTTTCCTTATAAGGTCTGCCTAAAGGTTCTTATAAGGTCTCCCTCTGGAATATTATAGCTCTTGTCACAATCATTCCATTAATTATTTCTACATTACAGGCGCTAAGAGGAAATGTCCTCACCGACTGGTCATATTTGCGGAATTCAATATATTTGCATTTGCTTTAATGGCAGCCAAAAGAGCTAGTTAGAATTATGGGTAATGCCCCTTTAAAGAGTTTTCAAGATTTGATAAGTGGATTATTATTTTCATCTTCATCTGCGAGGAATGCAATTAAAAACATACATATATGAGAAATAGAATCCTATTGCTACCGAATACATTAATAGTTTAGCAATGGGGGGGGGGCTACTCTCTACATTACCAACGTCCTTGACGTTGCCACTAAAAACAGAAGTGTTTTTATTTCTCTGTTGCAGTTCAGGGATCCTCAATCACAATGGATATTCATAATTCAGATTTAAATTCAATGGAATAATAATTATGAAGATCACTCCTAATCTGGATGAAAAAAAAAACTGTCGTGTTTAAGAGAGTTTTTAGTACATCAGGTTGGCATCAATTTGCTATTTTCGAACTTGTGTATCAAAGTTCGATTCTAAAGTCCTTATAGGAATTTTTATGTGCCTCCACAGCTAAATACGCCGTTCGGAGAACATAATGGTCCTGGTGACGCCATGTAGGGAACAAGCATATTTCACAGGTGCCACAGTGACACCATTAACAGGGTACAGATTAGATATGCTATAGTACAACTTTCATGACACCTTCTAGGGTCTGTTAAGATTCTATCCAAAGTGCTTGGACGCAAATGGTATGATATCACAAGACTTTATAAGTTGGTATCTCGTTGGTCTGAAGACTATAGGTTGCAACTCTACTCTCCGCAACATCTCTACGACGCACGTCTCTTGGAGACGAACCCAATCTCCAGGATTCGCAGGAGAATCGAACATTTTCGATTTTTGAAGAGACTATTTCCGTCTTCCAGCTTATCTCCGAGACGTCTCTGCGAAGTCTCCATCACTGTGGCCATGTCGTGGGGACTAAATTTGCCTGCAACATCTTCGAGATGTCCCCGCATCTTGTGGAGACCGTAATAACATAATGGCGACGAAAGGGAGAAGTCGCTGAGAAAAGACGTCTCTGATAAGTCCCTGCGACTGCAAAAGCCGTGCCAACATCCCCGTGACTTCCAAGCAAATGAGTTGTCCCTTTGTTTGAAAACGTCTTGGACGTCGCCCTAGAAATTTCATGAGTTGTGACAGCGAAAATAATTTCTTCGAGACGCTGGCATTGCGACAATGTCTCCTCCCGTCAGATAGGCCCTCAATCCCCTCCCCCCCCCCCCCCTTTAAATTTGCAGCAATATCAAACTACTGACCATGGCTCGTCTGACACCTGCTCTACATTGTGCATTTTCACCTTCATTCATCCATCCATCCATTCATTCATTCATTCATTCGTTTCATTATTTTTTTTTTCATTTCCATGTTTTCCACCTCCAATGCATGCCTTGAAACAGCTGTGGTACAGAAGAATGAAATTTGGTACTGAAGCATTGCGGAGGGTGGCTGATAGTTCTAGTAATTGCCATGTACCTGTGCCATCTTTCCTCCAACTCCACTCCCTGACTCCAGGGATCACATCATGACCCATGCTGTCATGATTCCAGTAGAAACTCACTTGCATCAGCACTCATCATCGAAATATTGATACAACGCCGCTTGAGCAGAAAGGGTAGTTTCTGATGATCTGCTCCCACGTTATGACGAGATGATGCCTACCCTCGTTGACGCTGGCTGCCCCATAAACCTTGTTGCTCATCAGTCCTTGCTGGACATGAGCACGATTATTAAAGTAGTTAATGTGTCAGTGAGCTCTGGTTTGCTGACCCATACTACTTAGGCATTTTGCATGCCACATCAAAGTAAGTCTAAAGTAATGTCGCACCCTGTCAGTGCCTGATGTTGGGCTCTGGAACAGAGGTATGCTGTACAGGAAAGAGCTGAAAAGGCCTTTATCTTTTCACTATCACGACCCACCCGTAACTCCCTCAGATCAAAGGGATTAAAAAAAGCACACTACGGAAAATGTGATGTTATGCTCATCCGTGCGATTGTATTCTGTTTTCAAAAAATGCTTTCAGAAAACATTATGTCATCCTTTGTAAGGATATCTTTTTGCGGAGATCGAATCTAAGTTGTTGGAAAATCTGAAGGATTGTGAGCAGCTGGTGAGATCACAATTCCTGTTGGATATTTCCGTCTCGAATCAGGTGCTCAGGATGAGTTGTCCGTCCCATTTATTCTTGGATATCTGTGCTCTGATAAATGAGAGCAGTTCTTTATTTTTCAGTCTTAATTTTCAGGAAGCCGCTACGCTCTTCCAATCATAATTTGAGATTTGAGTGGTGCCATCACCATCTCTTGTCAGAGGACTGCACAGTGTTGCTGCGCAAAAATGTTAAGATTATTTTCTTCAGGATCAGTATCCCATACAATATCAATAGGTGTTCAGTTTCCCTAGCCATTTGCGCTTTCAGTAAAGAAACGGTTTCGTTTGATAAAAAGAGAATAAAGAATAGATAAGAAAAAATCTTCAGCTGAATTGTCTTCACCTACTCTGATAAGATACTGCCATTTAAGGACTTTCATGATCAAATTTAGTTTACTGCCCCTAGAAAACTGGTCTTACCTGGATTGAGAAAATCGATTCCCTGGAAGCTTCGGCCATTGCTTCCTTCACTGAAGAAGCAGACGCTGTCTTGCCAAGGGAGAGCAGGCATACACCAATTTCAGCAGCAGGAGAATCATATCGCTTGCCAGCTGGAAAGTTATATAATTGAACATGAAAGGTGACGAGGTGGCTCAGTCGGTAGCATAATTATGGTTGCGGTCTAGGGACTTGTGTTCCGGCGCGGGTTCGAATCCCACTTATCTCAAGTCTAGCTGAGCAATGGAGTGTGTTGTCATACCGTCCCCTCTAGTAGAGGCACAACACTTTGCACCTCATCACTTGGATATAAAAAGTGGAAGTCCCTTGTGTGAAAGAATCACAAACCCAGACACATGAAAAGATCCCGAATCGGCATTCCGTGATCGGAAAACTCAAGGTGCATATACCGGTAAAGTGGTCCACCCCAAGTACACATACAACTGGTCAGCTTTACAAACAGACCATCTAGTTGCATACGGGCTATCCAGCTATCTATCAGAAGGAAAAATGAAGACAAAATAAGATTAGGTGTGTTAACTACCCTTATTGTCATTGCACCCTGATTCAGCACCTTGGAATAGGATGGCGGCCGTATTTAAGCATATATACGTATATATACTAGTATATATATATATATATATATGTATATATAATATATATTGAAACAAAGAGAGGGAAAACTGACCAGATACAAATGATAAATAGCGAAACTTTGAGCAAAGAAAATGAGAAAAGAAAACGAAACCGATGGAAACCCATTTTCTGTGCTCAAAGTTTTCACTATATATACACTGTATGTATATAATATATATATATATATATATATATATATATATATATAAAATTTTTCTTTTATTTGTCATAATCATTATTGATATGTAGGGGGATGCAAACCGCTCTTGGCCCTAATTGATCATTGAAGAAGTATGGAAGAAATGACAAATGGGACAAAATAGGTGTACCAGTAAATTCCAGTTGAATGTTCACAGATGCCATTTCCAAAAATGCCCGAAATGCCTGATTTGACCCTTATTTGACCTTGAAAGTGACCTTGAGAGGTGATTAGTGACCTTGAATTGCAGAAGTGACATTTGGAATCACATTCTCTAACCCCGTAAACCCTTCCACATAGGATTCATTACTTTGATCAACCTTTTCAATTTGTAACTGCAGTTGACCTTTAACCCGGATGGCAGCCATATTGGATTTCACCAATATGGCGGCCCCAAGGGTTTTTAGTCTTGGCGCCCATCAAAAATCGAAAGAGTATGGTACAAGGGACATATGAGCCAAATTTGGTGCTTTTGGAAGAATTTGAACCAAACAGCCCATTTTGAGCCCTTAGGCCCCCAACTATTATTGATGTCGATCTCGTGGACCATATTACTCGTGGGTGTCGGTCTCGTGGGATGACCCCGAGGGAACCTGCCTACATTAAAATCGAGGTGATACCTTGCAGAGCCCACAAATGTCAAAATCGTCCATAATGTCAAAATTACCACAGAGGTCATAACACGTCAACCACAAAATAATGTCAAAATTTGATTAACCACAAATGTCATAACAAGTCGGACTACAAATGGCAAAACTTATTGCCTCCATCCACCCACCAAGTTTCATCCGATTTAAAGTGAAAACAAAGTTCTGGTAAGGGCTTGAGAACCCGTCTGGCACCATTTCATATTTGCTTGCAATATATCGAAAGAGTCTACAAAGAAACTTACCTGGCTGACGCGGTTTGCCGGAATGATGAGTCGTTTTGGAGTATTTTGAGAAAAATAATAAAAGTCGGTAGACCGACTTTTATTCCAGAAGGCTCCAGACTAACTCGGTCTGTGGGAAAACTCGACCCCATTTCAGACAATTTACACACAGTTCGTGATCGCCATGTTCATCAGTATACAAATGACGCACAGGTCTGAGTGCGTCAGTCGGAATTGTGTGCATAAGGTAACTATGGAATGCTTAACCCACGAGGCGAAGCCGAGTGGGTTTAGGCTAAATTCCATAGTTACCGCATGCACACTATATTACGACTGACGCACGAAAAGACATGTGCGTCATTTGATTTATAGAATGGGTAATTTTCTTGTCAAAAACCCAGTTTTCTATCGTGTTACCCGATGACAAAATTACTGGATGCATTTCCTTTTGGCTTTCCGTAAAGGGCATGCATAACCGTACTTACCGTTTTTACTGGATGCATGGCCAGCCATGCATATAAGTTTTTACTGGATGCATGGCCAAGCTGAGTGCGCGAACACTTGCTTTAGTGCGCGAACCTTTGTTACAAGTACGCGTACTCTTGCTAAGTGCGCGATAACATGTTTACCACTGTAAACAGGGATCATACCAACAGAATGGTCAATAGGTCTTATTCGTCCAATCTATAAAAAGAAAGGTTCCATTGATGATCCAGATAATTATCGCGGTATTTCATTATTAAGTTGTGTTGAAAAACTATTTTCTTCCATTGTAAATGAAAGACTCAATCAATATCTAAATTCCTTACATCTTATTGGTGAAGAACAGGCAGGATTTCGAGAGAATTATTCCACAATTGACCATGTATTTGTGCTGCATTCTGTCATAGATTTGTACCTTTCCCAAAAGAAAAGATTATACTGCGCCTTCGTAGATTACAAAAAGGCATTTGATTCAATAGACAGAACATCTTTGTGGTATAAGCTTATACAAAACAACGTCAAGTGGAAAGTGTTCAGAGTAATATATAATATGTACTCCCATCTTAAATCTTGCGTAATAAATAATAATGAGAGGTCTGATTTTTTCAATTGCAATATGGGTGTCAGACAAGGTGAGAATTTATCTCCTCTTCTCTTTGCTGTATATTTGAACGATTTTGAGTTGTACATGAGAGAGAGATTCAATGGTGTTCATTTGTTACCAAAAAATATGAAGGAGCTCATGTTCGACAATGGCATAGACGTTCTTTTAAAACTTTATTCGCTTCTGTATGCAGACGATACGCTGATACTAGCAACAAGCGAAAATGAATTACAGTTGGCTTTAAATGCTCTCAGTGAATACTGTAAGTTATGGTCTCTCCAAGTCAATATCAGTAAAACGAAAGTGGTTATTTTCTCGAGAGGAAAGGTCAGGAGATTTAAACCATTTATGTTTAACACAGAAATATTAGAAGTTGTTGATGAGTATACATATTTGGGAGTAGTGTTCAGCTACAGAAATAATTTCAAAAATGCCCAAGATAAACAAATCAGTCAAGCAAAGAGAGCCATGTATAACTTGTTGATAAAATCTAGAAAATTTAGGCTGCCTTTAGATATTCAATTAGACCTTTTTGATAAACTTGTTTTGCCAATTCTTATCTACGGAAGCGAGGTATGGGGTTACGAAAATCTAAAGCAAATTGAAGCCTTCCATACAAATTATTGTAAACAGGTGTTAAGATTAAGAAAAACTACAATGAACTGCATGGCCCTTGGTGAGCTTGGGAGATTTGAAATGTCGCGAACAATAAAGGAAAGAATGGTTAATTTTTGGTTCCGAACTTTAAATGGTAAAGAAGTTAAAATATCGACGATTATGTGCAATATCCTAAAGCTTTTACACCAACATGACGTTTATTCCTCTCCATGGTTACTACACATCCAGAAAATATTAAACGACTTAGGACTGTCGAATGTGTGGCAAGACTATGGACACTTGTCTATTAAGTGGCTGAGGCCAGCAATTAAACTCAGGCTTTGTGATTTGTATACTCAAAACTGGATGAATAAAGTTAACACTAGCACGCAGTGCATCAACTATAGGATTTTTAAGAGCTCCTTATCACTGGATTCTTATTTAACTAAATTGCCATGTTTTTATAGAACTTCACTTGCAAAATGTAGGTGTCTTAACCACCGTTTACCTGTAGTTTCTGGAAGATATAACGGAATTGAAAGACAAAACAGACTGTGTAGCTTTTGTAACCTGGGTCGGATAGGGGATGAATTTCATTATCTATTTGAATGCCCAAAGATGGAGTCATGCAGAAAAAAGTTTGTCAAACCGTATTATAGGATTCGCCCAAATACATTGAAGATGAATCAGTTATTCAATACAGAATGTAATAAGGAACTGCTAAATCTAGCTAAATTTTCGATAGAGATAATGAAGATCCATTTAACATAAAACTTTAGTATTGTTCCCTTTTTGATATCTTAATTCTGTTATTTCATTATTATGTATATATACTGTACAGTTGTGTTTCGTCGGTTTTTTTTTTCCTTGTTTGTATATATATTCAATTATTTGGATTGTTTTGTTTTGTTTTTCACTCTTTTTTAAATCAATCTCATATTGTAACAGTGTCTTGAATTCGATCCAGATAGCAATTATAAATGATAATGCTAATACCCGGTGTTGCCTAGCAGAAATTTTAATCAATATAATCTTAGATATTTTTTTTTTAAAAAACCCATCTGCATACTTTGATATATTAATTAACCACATACATACTCAGTCAAGATTTTCATTCATGCATACATGCATCTATTCTATTGTTGTTTTTACTGCTGATTGTAAATAATGTAAATAGTTTATCAAACGCATTTCGTTCAAGATTTTCGCCAATTATATCAAATGTATATTATCTACTGTGCTTTGCTGTTGATTTGTAAATAATGTAAATAGTAGTTATAAATTGTATTTTTCTTCGTTTTTGTGTTATTATTCTGTGCTATGATTTGATTTTCCCCAATACTCTATATTTGAGTGACATGGGAAAATAAAAAACATTGTCATTGTCATTGTCATTGTCATTGTCATTGTCATTGTCATTGTGACTCAGCGTGCGGCCAGTAAAAATGAACACATAGCTCTCGACCAATCAGATCGCAGGATTCTCGCTACCCATTCTATAATACTCTATAAATACTACGGTTGGGTAGCAAACGAGGCCTTACTGAGCAGACAGGAAAGTGCGTGCTAATCCTGTACAAAACAAATGGACAGCGCGCGGTCCATCACCTCAGTTGCTGAGACGCGCGGTCTTTGAAATTTTTGTTGTTTATCAAGCGTCTTTTGATTGTTTTTAGAGGTGGGAGAGGCGCACACTAATTTTGCATGCGCGCCAAAGAGGTTTTTGATGCGCGCGTTGTAACAACTCGGACCATTACTGCGAGTAGCCAGAACGCTACAATGTAGTTTATACAGGCCGCTCCCATATTTATGCATAGTACACCACACTGTACAATCCAGAGGGACAACCAATACAACTCATCCCGCCGTCAAGCAAAGCGAGGTCGAGTTATCCCCGAGTCCGAGTCTAGCCTGACCCCGTTCGGGTAAGTTCTGAGACTGAACGTTTTTAGTTAATATTTCCCATTTTCGTCGTTACCCATCGAATATCTTGTTATTACAGCGTAATTCCGCATATTTCCTAGGCATACGTTCACATTTTGGAGCAAAATTTGACAACTTTTGTAGGCGTACCAGAACTTTGTTTGGGCTTTAAAAGACAGACGGACAGACCAGGGAGGTGGAAGGAGACTCTTCCCATCTTCCTGGACAGACAAACGTTTATCAAATTATAGTATGATTCATTACTTTTTTTTTTTCATTTTAATGCAAGCAATAAGTTTTGACATTTGTGGTTCACGTGTTCTGACATTTGTGCTAATTTTGACATTTGTGGTTGACGTGTTACGACATTTGTTCTAATTTGACATTTTTGGACGACGTGTTATGACATTTATGGTAATTTTGACATTAGTGGACGATTTTCACATTCGTGGGCTCTACATACCTCCCTGGTCCAATTATACACTCCGCCCACGAAACAGACAATTGCAAAATATACTGTTTAGAAAAGGATTTAAAAATTCCACAAGTACCTCCTGAATTGTAGAACTTATCGAATCGTTTCAATAATATAGGACAGTCGTATAAGTAATATGGATACCATTGATTAAAATTAATGGATCGACTAGCTGATCAAGCGTAGTAAACCGACGAAACGCTGGTCTTGTTTTGCCTCGCAAATACGGCTCACTCCAACCGTAGCAAGCACCGGGCAATTCTAAACGATGACTCCATTTCGTACCGGCGTTATCACTTGCATTTAACATGTGGATAATCAGAACCGTCGGACATGTAATAAAAAATACGTTAATAGGTTTCTTTATACTCTAAAGCTGGTATCTCACTGAGCGGCGAACGTTTGCGAACGTAGCGAATTTGAGATTCGCCAACTTTTCTGACGAATGTTTGCGAAAAATCAAAGTTCGCTTCTGCCATTAGCGACAGTTAGCGACTTTTAGCGATGTTTAGCGACAATTAGCAACACTTCAGCGAATGTTTGCGAAAGTGTTTGCGCAACACAGGAGGCGACTATTAGCGAATGTTAGCAAATGTTAGCGACAATTTTGCAAACGTTAGCGAAAGTTTTGCAAATATTAGCAACTGTTTGCAAATCCTTTGCGACAATTTTGCGAATGTTCTTGGACCTAGAAAACTACCAGGCGATTATGTATAGTCAGACCCATAAAACGAACGTAAAACCTTACACTGAATTCAAATCTCTTGTGACAACCGTTCAAGATGGATTTCCAGTATATGGAAATAAATTTCTGCCAAGAAGAGGCTCAAGGTGTTGCTATCCTTGAAGAGCTGCTTTGTCAGGCTGCTGCTACAGCTATTGTGCAGCATAAGAGAAATAAAATAAAGAAAAACAAGAAAGGAAGAAGAAAAGAAAGACTGTTTGGGTCAGAGAGTGGTTGTTGCAGAGGACAGACTTTGGTCAATATGAAAAGCTTTTGCAGCAATTACATGATGGAGATGTCAAGAGCTTGAAGAACTTTCTTAGAGTGGAACCTTGTCTGTTTCAGAAGCTTTTATATAGAAACCATATGGTTACTTGTTCGCTAGTAGTGGCGAATCAAATAAAAATTTTAGCGACACCGTATTACGACCGTTTGCGAATTCTTACAAGTGTTTTGCGAATGTTTGCAACTGTTAGCGAAAATACAAATTCGCAAAGGTTCGCAAAGAAATTTTGAACATGTTCAAAATTTCTTTGCGACAAGAAAAACTGTTTGCGACAATAAAAACCGTTTGCGAACTTTCTTGCGACTGTTAACGAACCTTCTGCAACACTTTACGAACCCTGGCGAAATCCCAAATTCGCTACGTTCGCAAACGTTCGCTGCTCAGTGAGATACCCCCTTAAAAGGTGGAGTGCAGTTTTTGCAAGAATTATCAGTTTGCACAAGGTAGTGCTAAGCAGTCACCATGAACAGCATTGCATAACATTATTGTTCATGTAATGTCAGAAATGAGGATCTATGGTTTTTTTGTTTTCTAGCGAAGAAAGAATTAAGAACACTGGTATAGCAGAAACTGAGAGCGCAAACAGCTCGGCACAAGTGGAATTTACATGACAACAACCAACAGCACAGCGGGACAGTCCTGAACAAAATAGAAGAGAATTTCGAGGAGGTTGCGTGACGTAGTTATTCAGTAAATACTGTCTTGATATGCCATTAAAGGATGATAATGATAACGACCTGTGAGTTCTGCGGGGATATCTTTCCAATATTTCGGCCCTGCATAATTATTTTCTTCGCAAAATTTGTTCGAGTACGTGGAAGGTGATAAGCGTCTCGTTGGAGGGTAGGATAGTTATGAACCGAGTAGTTTCTTTTGAACATGTTAAGAAAAACATCAGGAAGATAATTCGTGGAAAATTTGAACAAAAAAAAAACATGCCTATATTGTAATCAAACATATCAGTCAATTTCAAAACTAAAAAAAAAAAATCATTTCTATGACATAAATATCCGGCGTTATCAACTATTCAGAAAGCACGATTTTGAAGAAGGAAAAGCACATCAAGCAAAATTTTGACGAGTTAACACATGCTAGAGTGCCATAGTTGAAGATGGGAAATCATTGTTGAGCATACATTTGTAATATATGTGTGGAAAAATAATCTTTCAGCTTGTTTAGAATTCCTGTGTCTCTGGACAAAATTGGACTTAAAGGGATCGTATAGTTTTGGTTGAGACCTAATTTCAGGTTTCTAACATTTTTTTTTATGAGATGATGAGAAACCTCTTATGAAAATATATGAAAGAACATGTAATTCCATGAGGAATTCAATGTTTATTGGACGAAAACTGATTTTGAAATGGCTGAGATATCAAAAACAAAGCGATTCTAATAAGTGTGGGACCCACATCTTATTTCGATCGCTTTGTTTTAACTTTGTTTTTGGATGTTTCAGTCATTACAAACCCGATTTTCATCAAACAAACTTTGAATCCCTTTTAAAATAGTATGCTCTATACTATTTCAGAAGTGTTTTCTTGGTATGTCGCAAAAACTTAAAAGCCCAATTCTCAACTCCACCAATACCGTGCCATTCCTGTCTGAAGCAATCAGAGAGTGGAGGGTTAATGACAGCTTCACCTGTCGAAAGCTGCAAATGTAATTGAGAACGATATCACTGATATGATAAATCATGTTCAACTTCCAGACTTGATAACTCAATTACGTCGATGTCAACAACAAAGAAATCGTGGGGTGCACCTCGCGCTTGCCAGAGCAGTACAAGTTTATCTTCCATGTATTCTTGTATACTGTTACCAAAAAAGAAAAAAAAAAAAAACATCCGAGGGCAGCTTTGAGAGCCTCCATCTACACTGATACTGCCAGCCTGCTTAGTTTGGTGCCAAATTTGACCGAGAATATGAAAAATATCCCGCTCCTTCCGTAATTCTCTAAAATTTAATACCTTTAATGTCCCCAAACGAGATTCTTTTTGTCCGTCGACAGAGATCGGACAGGTTGGTAATCCACCTGTGCGTAAACAGTCAAGCGGTGCATGCATTCCCTTCCCACGGTCAACTACATGTGCCTTTGAACAATAGAAATATCGATCGGGTGCGATGTATGAATAGAACGTGCGCTGATGGGCTCGTAGACTCTTTTGTTCTATACAAAATCAGGCACCAGAATGCAAGGACTGGGGTCAGCGAACACAGAAATCTACTGTGATCAGCTTTGATCGCTAATGTAATAATAATAATAATAATATATCAATTTATAAAGCGCAAAACCTATAGACATATATTCTTCTGCGCTGCAAAAGCTTCTGATGTGCTTAATAATAATAAACAATTAAATGAAAAGATGTGTTTTTAGCCGTGATTTAAAAACTGCTACGGTTGGGGATTTCCGGACTTCTAATGGTAGATCATTCCAGAGTTTGGGAGCAGCACAGGCAAATGCTCTGTCTCCCAGTGTTACTTTTGTTTTACATGTTGGAATTTGTAAAAGGAGAGTGTCCTTAAAACTGCGCAAATTGTGACTGTGTCTATGAGATTTGAATATTAATAATTCGGATATATACCTGGGGGCTTGACCAATGAGTGACTTATACACAATCAACAAAATCTTGAACAATATTCGTTTACGAATCGGAAGCCAGTGTAAGTCTTTCAGAAGAGGAATAATCCTTGAAAACCTGGGTTTGTTACAGATAAGCCTTGCGCAGGAGTTTTGGACTCGCTGCAGGCGCCCAACTTGAGAATCAGGGAGTCCATATAATAGCCCGTTACAATAATCCAATTTACTGACAATGCATGCTTGAACGATCGTTCAAGGGTTTTTAATGTACATGTTCATAACAGTTTTGTAGCTGAGCAAGGGCAAACTAAATCAGAACAAAGGTAAAAATACTGTGATATACGAATTTTTCCAACAGAAAGACAACAAGTTCTGATAGAATAAACTCTAACCCTTTTATAAAACCCATTTTGGGAGACTTTATAACACAAAGAATCATGAACTTAGGCCACGAATCTTGGGAACCTGGTATACCAGGTTCCCGTAAGGAACGGGATATTGTTAACGTGAAAATTATGTCTCAGAATTGATATACACTTCAAAATCACTTTGAAATCTTACTAACATTTCACCATGTTTCCTTGAAATCTCACTCATAATAAAGGTGATCTTTATTGATGAGTGACTTTGAATAGTTTTCCTTTTAAGTCACCATTACTTTCTATGTCAGACTTTAGAAAAGTTTACATTTCATACGAACGACAAAATGCAAGCGCGATACGGTACATTGACTAAATGTCACTTCGCCTCTCTAAGTAAAAATATGTCATGTGTATACCACGTGTAACACTAAGTTCATCAACCGTAAAGTACTATTTCTCTCAAGGAGAAGCATGATGTCACCAAAAAATCCCAAATAAGAGACCATCCATTCAATATAGGGTGAAGTCATAAATTCCTCCGTGAAACATCTGTGCCTAACACCCACGAGTCATACAGCCCACAAGTTCGACATTAAAAAAAGGTCCACGAGTCATACAGCCTACTAGTAATGATATTAATGAGTTCGACACAGTGCAAATATGGTCAATGATTTCGACACTAGGTAAAAACAGCCCACGAGTTCAACATTACAATACGAGGCTTCTGCTTCCGATTCATCCAGGTAACGTTTAATAAAAGTACAAAATTAAATCAACTCATCTGGACTAATTGTTTTGGACGCTTCATCAGTTCATCTGATTTAATGGCGGGAAGGCGTCATTGCCAATCGACGATTTTTGGATATTATTTGGAGTCAGTCGTCGAGGAATTATTTTGATGACAGAGCTGTTCACCCGGGAGAAGTTTTGTCGCAGTCCCCCACCCTTAAGATATTAAGGAAGGGGAGTAATTATTATGAATATCTTAAGCGCGATCCTTCGTCAAACTTCAACAAGAAAGTCATTGCGGTGTTGCAACAATTAGAGAAAGGGTGCTTTATTGACAAAGTTACATACAAGTACTAAAGTTAATACCAAGGTGAGAATTTTCCCGCTTTCTACGGGCTTCCCAAAATCCACAAGTAGAACGAATGATGAATGTATTGTTTCCTTTGATGTGTCTGAGCTTTTCATAAATGTTCCGCCAGACAAGGCAATAGAAACAATTTGCAATCGCCTTGTTCATGACTCTAGCCTCAACTCCAGAACCAATCCTAATCAAATCTGTCAATTATCATAACTCTGCTTTTCCACAACTTCACAATCGATGGCACTTTCTACAAACAGAAACATGGATGTGCTATGCGGGCTCTCCCATATCGCCAGTTCTCGCAAACTTATAGAGTACTCTCCGCGTAATCGGGTATCGCTTAAACGGGTACTCCGTTTAATTGGGTAGTAATGTCAAAATCAGTTCCAATGCACATTAAAATTACCTGATAATCGGGTTGCCTCTCCGCATAAATGGGTGAATGATTTTCTTCTTATCCAACTTCTACCCACATTTTATCGCAGATGAAAACTTTAAGAAATCATGAATGTCAAATTTTCCACGACTAATCGCATTCTCTGCTTGATTTGCAAAGAAGACCGATCATTTTAGGAGTGATTAAACATTAAAACACATGTACCAGTACCGACTTGCCACACGTTAACGAACATTACACATGTAGCTGGCACTCACAACTGCATAGACAGACAGGAGTTGAACACACTCTCGCTCCTCCCTTGCTCTGCAACAACATTCACAATACGAGAAGTTTGCAACGAAAATCAGGCCATTCACCAGCTCCATAATTTTGCTTTTCCCCAGTCACTTCTCGAAAAGTAACCCGAGGTTCTACGTGACTAGTGCACGTAAAGAGACGTATTCATTTCGGAAACGCTTGCGTGTAATAGCGAGAAGTCTATAGTCAAACGACAAAGTTTTCTAAAGACATATTTGTCCATAATATTGCTCGTGACTGAGCAAGCGTAAGGTATGTACAATGTGCATTGCAAACACGCGTGTTAAGCATACAATGCATATACGTACATACACATTATGACAATTGTGTGTCAATTGTGAATGAGACTTGTTCTTCTGTTAATCGGGTATTCCGCTTAATCGGGTAAGAAACACTCTGCCCGAGCCTACCCGATTATGCGGAGAGTACTGTATAAGGAAGATTTCGAAGGCACGGCTGTAAGTTCATTCTCCGGTCATTCACCCCCTCATTGAATTAGATATTTGGATTACACCTGGGTTAAGATCAAGACTGCAGAACTAGAAGCCTTCCTTGCACGCATGAATAACTGTGACCCGTTTATCAAGTTTACAGTTGAGACAACAAAAGACAAGGAACTAGCTTTTCTAGATTGTCTCATCACCATCAATGACGACGGAACGCTCCATTCCTGGGTCTACAGGAAAGCCCCCCATACAGATCAATACCTCCTGTTTGATACACACCAACCCGCCCCCATTCACAATTGGGAGTGGTAAGAACACTGTTGCACAGGGCATCCTACATTCCATCTACTGAAGAGGCAAAGGAGCAAGAGCAGAAAATATATCTCCGGGAAGAACTTCGCGTGTGTGGTAACCACGGATGGAGAATTGACAAAGCGCTCCGCCCATGCAAATGTCAGCATCGTGATTACGAAACACGCCCAACAGAGCAGCGCCGGAGCTAGGTGTCTCTGTAGCCTACGTCAGAGACTTTCTACCGGATTTTTGTCTACTTCAAACCGGCTTACACACTCAAACAGAAACTGGTCCATCCAAAGGATAAAGTACCTAAGGAAAAGAAAAACAATGTCGTCTACACCATACAGTGTCAAGAAGATGGTTACCAAGAGAAATATTATTGGTGAGGCCAAGCAGCTGCTACTCAAGCGATTAAAGACCAGGTGTATTGAGCAACGGATCGGCCGTCTTCTCCCACCTGAAGACTTTCAAACAAAACTTTAATGACAAAGATGTGCGCATCTTAGACAAGGAGCCTTGTTGGTTCGAGAGGGGAGTCCGAGAAGTCATCTATGTCAACTCTGAAATCCCTCATTTGATAATGGTGGGGAACTTCGTTCTCGGAAATAAAACAGTAAGTCCAGATAAATTTTCTACCTTTATTAGTACGAGCCTCAGTGCATTTCAATGCGTCAGTCTCGTAGGCCTTGTTGCTTTGGTGTCAAACTCATGAGCTGTATGACTCGTGGGCTGTATGACTCGATGGCTGTATGATTCTTAAGCCAGGCTGACACTTGCACGATTCTGTGGCACGCATTGGCACTACTCGAATCGTGCCAGTGCGCAAAGTAGTCGTAAACTGGCGTGAAGTTTGCGTAAACCCGTCGTGACTGCGTGCCATGTCGGGACGAGAATTTTGAAATGTTCAAAATTTTGGTCACGACTTGCCACGACAAAATCGTGGCCAAAAGTCGTGCAAGTGTCAGCCTGGCTATAGATGTCAATCTCGTGACGTGCATCCGTCATTTCACGTTTTTGAATGACTGTGATCACCTTACACGTTGATTATATGGGGTCATCCCATGAGACCGACATCCACGAGTCATACGGCCCACGTGACCGACATTGAAAATAGGTCCATAAGTCGTACATCACATGAGTTATACAACCCACGAGTCATACAGCCACAGGCGTGACAGGTAAGAGTTCTGTGCATACAGCCCATGAATTTGACAGTGGGCAAATAGGGAGCTTCAAATTTTTGCGACGGGGACGTACAGAGAAAACAAAAACAAAAACGCGTTCTGAGCATGCGTAAAGGCGCGCATCAAGTCGATCTATTCATCTATCTTGTGTCGTCTGAGTTTTTCACTCCGTATTCTGGGCTATTTTTACGTCCGCTCAATTCACGACAGAGAGAGTTACCTGATGCACCGAGCATATGAGGGCGCTACGTAATTTTTTAATAGGTTGCGTCCCAGCTTAATCTAAAGCTACTTTTCAGGATGGCGCATGGAGAGAGGAGAACGTCCAGTGTAGTCGTCGTCTCATTTAAAGGAGACCTCCAGATGATTTTCAGATTTTTACATTTGAACAACTGTAAATATAGTTATACTGAGGACAGAGTTTCAGAATTTGTGATAACTGGGATGAAGAATGATAATATTTTCAAAATTTAGAACAAATTGCAATGAACAAGGATGATGACATGGCAGAGTCACCATAAGAATGCATGAGTTGGGGCTCGAGGAAGCAGAACAAAAGAAGAAGGCATGCACAGATTATACACAGGTGAACTCGCAAGCAAGCGGTATTGTAATGGAATTACACTGCTACATTTCTGAAATATGTGAACCTCCTATGTTATCATCCTTGTTCAGTGTAATTTGTTTAGGTTTTTCAAACTATTGTTTCTCTGCGCAAGAACCACAATAAATTCCATAAATCTATACATGGAGTTGTCGATTTATGTACTACATGATGTGAAATTATGAAAATCGTCTGGAATGTCCCTTTAATGTCCGTGCCGCCTAGTAGAGCCCACGAGACCGACACTACGCAGCCAGAACAGCGCCATCTTTGTCAATCACAAGTATATGTATATCTGTACATGGTGTTGCATTGATAAAAGGGGAAATTGAAAATAATAAGATCAATGTATGGTTTCAAGTTCAGGTCAGTCATAATGACATCGTGCTAATTTCACTAGACTTTCTCCATTTCTTGTTGGAAGATATATGGGCAGGGTGTAAGATTTTCCCCTTTTTCTCTCTCGCTCAACTAGTTTATATCCTACCCGACTGCCAAGAATATATCTTCGATTTTAGGGGGCTTGTGTTTCTAATGCTCTCCTTTACACAGTAAATTCTTAAAGGCATAGGTAGCTGTTTCCATGGATGCATCTTCTTTTCCTGACGATTACATTATGTTGTGAATTCATGCTTAATTCACACCTTCGCTGGAGACTTCGCCCCCTCCTGACATGTATGGCAATACTGCGCTGCAACATTGACCTATTTGAGAAATATTTCACTGTAAACTTCACTTTACTACTGGACTTTTTTGTAGGGTTTTCGCCTTTCATTTCAATCTTTTTTCGTTCAATTCAATAGATTTGCAGTTTAACTTCATCCCGAGAAATCTAGAATAGGCCAATCCTAGTTCTAATTCGTCTTTTGTCGATCATTTTCGAACAAAGTCTATTCAGTTTAGTCATTTATCACACATTTTAATCATTTACTATTCAAATTCGTCCATCACACTCGCTGCACACATGACAGCAAAAGCAATTGCAGCACGTGTACCCCAGTCCCACACAAAAACACAGACACACATACATACATACACACGCACACACACACACACACACACACATGCATCCACACACAAACATCAGTACACATACAGACCTAATCAGGGTACACAAGGAGGCACCAGTGGCGTATCTAGGGAAAACGGCGCCCGGGGCAAGCGCAAAAATTGCGCCCCTAATTTCTGAAAAACTGTTCAACAACAACCCCATCCCGGCAGGGACTTTAAAAAAAGTGCACATGATGTGCATTTCGAGCACTTAAAAGGGGTCTTTTGAGGGTTATTCAAATGTAATAAATTTTGATAAATTTTGACGAGCGAGCGCAGCCAGCGAGCAGAAAGTTTTTGTATTTCAGCTTACAAAGCATGGATTTCTTGTCATTTTTTGCTTATGAAATTTTACAATTCTAATGAAGAGATAGTTACGGCCTTTTATAGATTCCTTTAGAACGGTTGAAATTGCAGCCGCTGCTCCGTGTAACATTTTGCCTGCTAAATATAAAATGACATGTGTGAACACAATAGTAGTACATTGTAATTTTTTGATAAAACTTGGCGAGCGAGCTGAAAATTTTTGTATTTCAGCTTACAAAACATGGAATTCTTGTCATTTTTTGCTTATTAAATCTTACAATTCAAATCAAGATATAGTGACGGCCTTATAGATAGCGATTTATACCAACGAACTAAGGACTTGAAAAAAATACTCTAAATTAGTACTCGCGAGTGAGCCGAAATTTGTATACCATTATTTCCGCGTCATCATCACGTTTCGTTCTTATCTCTTTTTATTTTTTGATAAATTTTGGTGAGCGAGCGCAGCGAGTGAGCCGAAAATTTTTGATTTTCAGCTTACGAAACATGGAATTCTTGTCATTTTTGCTTATTGAATTTTACAATTCTAATCAAGATATAGTGACGGCCTTATAAAGATCCCTTCAGAACGAATGAAATTGCAGCCGCTGCTCCGTGTAACATTTTGCCTGCTAAATATAAAATGGCATGTATGAACACAATAGACATAGTCATTTTGTCCGCATCATAATTACGTTTTGTTTTCTTTTTTATATAAATTTTGGCGAGCGAGCGCAGCGAGCGAGCCGAAAATGTTTGTGTTTCAGCGTACAAAACATGAAATTCTTGTGTAAACACAATAAACATTGTCATTTTGTCCGCGTCATCATCATGTTTTGTTTTTATCTTGTTTGATTTCGTTTTCTGCCCCTCCCCCAATTCTCACTTCCCCCGTTCGGGCGAGTTTTTTTTTTTTTTCTTCTTCTTCTTCTTCTTCTTCTTCTTCTCCTTCTTCTTTTTCCTTTTTTTTTTCTTTTTCTTTTTCTTTTTTTCTTCTTCTTTTTTTTTTTCGTTTTTCGTTTTTGGCGCCTCCAAGGAGTGGCGCCCGGGGCACGTGCCCCCCTTGCCCCCCCCCCCCCTAGATACGCCACTGGGAGGCACACATATCTACTATCACACAAAAGAAAACAGTGATATACAATTTTACGGGCACACTATGATTGGGTTCTTGTTTGTTTGTTTGTTTGTTTGTTTGTTTGTTTCTTGGCAAAAAATAAAGCTTTCTTTTTTACGTTGAAACAGGTTTAAACTCTCCACAATGTAACTGTCTTTAATCATTGTTATATGCCTAGAAATTGTGGATAACTGTTTCGCTTGTGTGACAGGACATAATTACGTGATGCGCTAACGACGTATGACATTGTGTTTGCTAGAAATTCTCATTTCTTTCTGACGAATTTTGAGAACAAAATATCTCAGTAATTACTTGACTAATTCACATGAAATTTTCAGTCATCATGTCTCATGACAATATCTCAGCACAGCAACATTTTTATGACGATAACTTATCTGTGACGTCATCTAGACGCCATTTTGTGATTTTCAATGATCGATCATAACTTCATAACTATTAAAATGTCATTTCATAACCATTTTCGGTAGACATGAAGTTCAAGTTACGTCTGATCATGCTGTACTATGCTAATTACCCAGGTCACCATGACGTGCGCGCACGCGCGCGTCAAAAATTTAAAATGCTCAAAACAACTTCCCAACCGGTTTTCTCGAGAGTTCAGACAATTATAGGCGTTTCAAAAAATTCCGCGCGTGCGCGTCCGTCCGCACGTTTTCGTAAGCGCGTAATCAACATGAAAATGCCATTTTTTCGACTGATTTGGATTCCTGATACATTAAGTAGCAATATCCATTGATTTCCGATCGATTTTGACCAATAACAAAGGAATGCACTCGCGTCAAAGTTAAAAATCCGTGCGCGTCTATTTTTTAATAAAGTGTAAAGCATGTCTTTGTTTATTTCGCCATAGCTCTTTAAAATGTCCGGTAATCCTATGTTTTTATTGCATATTACAAAAGCATATGAATTGTGCATAACATTTCAAGTATAAATATTTCCATGACTACTCTATGACATCATCATATCGTCATCTCAAATTTAAAAAAAGTGGAATTTAATTTTTTGACGTACTGTTTCTGACATTTATTTGCTGGTATATCTGTTGTTTTAGCTCAATTATATCCCAAATTCGGATATGTTGTACTTTGAACATTTTTCTTTCAAGTCCATGTCATTGTTTTGCAATTTGGTAACGTAATCATACTGGAAATTGTGATTAAAGGCAAAGACTCAAAATCAGCCAAGTTTACGTGTTATGTCTATGGGAGGTGATTTTTTTTAACCCATGCATTGACTTGATAACGTTTAAGCACCTTTACATCAGTTGATTTTGCTCCATTTCCTCTGAAACTTAAGTATGTTGTAGCTGAGAAAATAAGCTAAAGTAATCATGCATTTTATTTTTTCAAATCTCCTCATCAGGTTTTGCGGCTTAAAACTGAAAATGAGAATGGAGTGTGGACGAAACGATACCTGATTTATGTTTCACATATAAGCTTACGTTCCTCATATTTCTTCGTCGAGACGTCGAGGCGAGGTCTCTGGCGCCATAGACGCGAGGTTGCACACATGCGGGTTCGAACCCAACACGAATCAAAATAATTCTATCTTTCACTTTTTTTCTTCAATGGAGCAATTACACCTTCGTCCATGTAGAAATCACGTTCTCATGTAAACGCCCCAATATGCACACAGAAACACACACACACACACACACACACAATATCCCTTTGTTTTGTGTTGAAGACCACATTGCTTCGACTGCTGCAAAATTTTGCAGGCTTTTAGGGTTTGTCAAACTTAACATATTATATAATGACGACGAGATGAGACATAGCCCTCTTGGTTATGTAAATAATGGTCAAAGTTCACATTTGAAAATACAAATGTTAAAGTGAAGGTGACTCTTAAAAGACTTTATCGCCATGTTTGATTTCTGTTTTCTTTTTTTACATTATGAAGACCTATTGGTAAATATTCAGTTACATAGCCTGTCTAATCGACAAGGGGGTTTCACACCAAGCTTTGCGTAGAGTTACGTAGTGTTGCGTAGGGTTGCGTAGTGACTACGCAACACTACGCAACTATGCGCTGTGAGCACGCAACTCTGCGTAACAGTACGCCGAGGGACGCAAAATTTGTACGCGAGATGTACGCAGAAAATTAAACATGTTTAATTTTTTCGCGTACCGTCCGCGTACCGCACTGGTACGCAAACTGTACGCAAATGTACGCAACACTACGCAACTCTGCGCCACTTAAACGCAACAGTACGCCACCAAACCGTTTTCACACGAAAGGACTTTTGGGGCTCGCGTATGACATGGCGTAGTGTTGCGTACTGTTACGTAGACATTTGTGTACACTTGCGTAGACCTGGCGTACATTTGCGTAGTGTTGCTTACAGTTGCGTAGCCTTTATTACTGTACATCCAAATTTGGCATTCCCATGCATGATCCGTGTTGGAAAACTGCTTGGTTTCATTCATTCCACTTGACTCTGCACATCGCTGGTGAATGATTCTACCTGTGCCCTTCGAGACTATTCTTCTTGTGTAGGCCTAAATAACTGCACAATGCCGAAAAGGAAGAGCAAAGGGTGTAATACGGGCAAGAGTTCTTCTCCTACTCATCAAGATGCAGACAATTCGCCAGCACTATCTGAACCTAGTGATGAATCTGGCAATGAAGATGCCCGGGAAGTTTCAAAACCACTGAAGAAGAGGAGACAAACCAAGCTTCCACCCTTTTCAGTTTCAAGTGACCAAGAGAGGGTGGCTATTATGGAGTGGGTGCAACAACACCCGATGCTCTATGATAAGTCTTGTGAAGACTATAGTAATAAGGAGGCAAAGAAGCAGCTGTATCAGGAAAGGGCCTTGGAGATTGGGGTGGAAGGTACAGGTGACCAGCCAGGACAGCGCTTGCAGACATGGGTGAAAACTCAACGAGATAAAGTTGGTAGGCTTATGAAGATCTCTAGAGGAGCATCAGGGAGTGGATCTATCAACATGACAGCAGAAAACAGTCGCTTCCTGAAACGATTTGGTTGGATCCATCAGTACCGAAACGTGAAGAACACTGGAACCCCAAGTGTTGCTGGATTGGTAAGTATAGGTTCCCCACACGACAACCTCCCGCTTTTATCAGGGTATCGCTGGTTCTACTCCCTGTTTAATTTAATGTAGAAATAAATGTTTCTTGAATGGAATGAATGCCTTTGTCCCTACTGCGCACTATATTCAATTGTATTTCCTGACAAGGCTTATTTATATTCCAAGGTCCTGTGAGACATTTGTTCAAGGAGTCGCACTTCTCTTTAATGCATGTCCATAATTATTCATCAGAAATGAATATATTAACTTCAAGGGACACAAAAATCAACAGTGAACAAGTCAATATTAATGAAAATGTCACGTTTTGCTTTTTTAACCTGGTGTAGAAAGGAACAGTAGGCCTATGTGCATCATCAGAAGGGAAAAGAGAATCCGAGGACGACGATGAGGGGGCTGATGAAGAAGAGAACGATGAAGACGAAACCATAGACCTCAGTGTCAACAGCTCGATAGACAGTGGGCCTCCCAGCCGGGCATCTTCCAGCAAGGCTTCGCGAAGCAAGGGAGGACCATGCAAGAAGAGGGATATCTCCCCTGCATCAGATTTTGCTCAGGTAAAGTGTTTCTAGATTTTATCATGTTTATGGAACGAATGCAGTAAACACAAAATTGTCACAGCGGCAATTACAGAGAATTTAAAGAAAGAGAAAAGAGAAGATTAAAAGGGGAATAAAACGAAACAGTAAGATGAAAGGAAGAAAAAAAGAAAGTGTATGAGTATAAATAATGCAATTGATATTGAAAAAAAAGAGGAAACGAGAAAGTGAGAGAAGGATGAAGCAGCTGAGAAAGGCCATACATGTTACAGCAAGGCCAATAGAAGGAGGAAGACAGAAATAATGATCAGAAAAATACACAGAAATGGGAAATGCGTGAGCTCGAGCAAAAGAGAAAAATTAAGAGAGGACAGATTTTGTCTGTATTTCACTCATTATTTCTATTTGTATGTCTTTTTAGCTGTCAAAACAGGTCAGTTCCACCAGGGCTGCCATTATTGAAGCTATGAATGCGGAAAAGGGTTTCGAGAGTCAAAGGATGTTTGCAGAACTGGTGTTTCATGAAACAAGCAAGATGGATGAGGAGACATGGAATGAATATTATATCGATGCGACAAAACAGCTTCATCAATACAGAAGACAGCAAATCCAGAAGAACCGAGAATCACAACAAGCCCAGCAGCCGTTTCAGCCTCTTGCACAGCCCTCCAAGGCTCCTCCACAATTCCGACCTCCAATACAAACTTTCCAGTCCCATCCACAACCTTTCCTGTCTCCTGCACAACCCTTTCGGAATCAACAATTTTTTGAGCCTTCGATTTACCATGGTCAGTCACTGGGCCACCAAGACATCTCGCCACAGGGCCACCCGTTCCGAGGTCATCAATACAGTTCGTCACAGAGTCAACAGCCGCATGGCCAGCAGACGACATCGCAAGACTTTCAGGCCCATCATAATCTCCCTGTATGGTCTCCGCCTCAAGAGCGAAGCTCATCATTTGCTGGACCTGCCAAGAAGCCCTTGTCCTACTCTGACCCGGGTGCTAGTACCAGCAGCTATGATACTGCCTCACAGATGTTTACCTTCCAGTGTCCAGATCCCCTGATGAACGCGTCCAGTGAGAACAACACTCAGGAAGAGACCGATAGCGAATAACTGTTGTGTTCACAAGCTGCCAGGATTAAACTGTGTCTGGCAAGTGTTACAGACGGTTGATCTTGACTTTTTATTTTTTTCATTTCTTAGATTTTTTGTTTTCATTTTTGATCTCTTTGATTTTAAAGTACACTGTATAGGCATTTAGAACTACAGACTTCATCAGGATTTACATGTATATAAGTTTGGGACTGTTGTCTCCATGGTAATCATTATTTCGTGTTCAAGTTTGTATTTGAAGTTGCTCTCCTCCTGTAAGTTTACAGTTCACATTTTAAAGTGTTAGCAGGGTTTTCATTCTTGTTTTCTGCTGTTTGTTGGTACCATGGTAATCAGTAGGCCTACTTGATGATCAAGATACAGTCATGTCAGCTGTACTTGTCATGTAACTTTACAAATTACATTTCAGAGTGTATATAAAACAAGGATTTATGCTTGTTTTATGCTGCTGTTCGTATAAGATTATGGTGATCATAAGGCTAATTATCAAGTTAAAGTTGTGTAAAACTATTGTTATTGACGTTAATGTTACTCTTCTTGGACGCCATAAAGTTGATTGGTATGGTTATTTGTTGAAGGGAATCTCTTTTGTTGACATTTTCAGAGTAAACAGTAATCAAACACCATTTTTTTGTCTTAAGACCAAATATACAAGTCTCAAAGTCGAAATGGTTTGGAATTAGAATCAAACACATTTTTGCAAAACATTGTGCATTCTGCAAGACAGGCTTTTACGTCAGCCTTTTATTGAATCAACCGTGGCACCACATCAGACATGTCAGATATGTAATAGTTTGAGCAACGCACGAATACAGATATGTCTACTCTAGTTTGTAGTTTTGAGATGAATTTCAAATTTCTCTCCTCCCCCCTCCCCCAACAAAAAATTAAAAATATTCAACGCGTGGACTTTTAAGATACACTATATATAGGATTTCGAAGAGTCAGCATCTGCACGGCCGCAAAAATAAAATCATGACACATTTATCAATGACAATTTCTTCCTGCATGACTATCATGAGAAAATTCTTGTTTCCGTAATAATGAAACTGACCACAATCAAACGGAACCCCTTTGCATGCTGTTGTAGTTATCATATCTTCTTCAAGAAAAACTGAAATACTTGTATAACTTGTAAGGTTCTCTGTAACTTGCACAGTTTGTTTGCTTCATAATAAATTTTGTCTCTTAAACAAACTGAATTCGATCCACATGTATTAATTCACAGTGATGCAAATCTACACACTTCAACAGAACTGCAATGACTACTTTGTAAATTTTTCGATGAAGTATCGAATCAAACAAGGTCGGTGAAGACGTATTGTCTCCCAAATGTTATTGTGGCGTCGATGTCCAAGAAAGAGGAATGTCATTCAGTCACAATGATATAATTATTGATGATCAGTATCTCATCTAGCCATTGCACACTGCCTACACGCGATGGAGTTGAAATACTCCACGAGGTTGTTTCTTTGCTCCTTTGCTGCTCTTCTATAGACATATTATTGCTTCAGTAATAACGAAACTGACTACAATCAAACGAAACCCCTTTGCATGCTGCTATTGTTATCAGTATGTATTTCAAGCAAAGCGAAATATTCATATAACTTGTAAGATTCTCTGTAAGTAGCACAGCTTGTTTGTACAAATTAAAATATATTGTTTTTGAACAACTGAATTCGATCCGTTTGCATTTATTCACAATGATTGTGCTTTATAAATGTGGAGTGAGCTTTGACTGAAATGCAACAACTTCTCTGTAAATTTTCAAATAAAATGGCGCATCAAACAAGGTTGGTAAAATACATATTGTTTCCAAAATGTTATGGTGGCTTCGATGCCCAAGGTAGAGGAACGTTCAGTCATCGTAACGTAATTATTTATAATCAGCACATATCATCGTGTAATGGCACACTGCCTACGAGCGAGTTGAAAGACTCGACGAGGTAGTTCATTTCCTCCTTTTCTGTTCCATTATATATCTTGCTTCAGTTATTATGAAACTGTTTACAATCAAACGGACCCCTTTGCATGCTGTTACTTTTTCACATGTACTTCAAGAAAAAGGGAAATAATAATATAACTTGCAAGATTCTCTGTAAGTAGCAGAGTTTGCTACAAAGTAAAGTCGAAACAAACTAAATTCAGTCCTTTTGCATTTATTCACAATGAAGGAAGTGTGCTTTAACGGAAATGCAACAACTACTTTCAGATGAAATAGCACGTACACACCAAACAAGGTCGGTACAAAGTCATATTGTCTCCAAATTGTGGCTTCGATGTCAAAGGTAGAGGAAGCTACTGCAATGTCATTCAGTCACACTGATCTAATTATTGATTATCAGGATCTCATCTTGCCATGGTACACTGCCTACTGGCGAGTTGAAATACTCCACGAGGTAGTTCCTTTGCTCCTTTGCTGCTCTGCTGGTGTTGCCACGATACAGTTGTTCCATGTCTGGCAGATGGGCATCCTGTCTCCATGAACCAGGAATTACTTCATGGTTGTGCTGCTGGTCCTCTTGATCAAGTGTAGCTATATCAGCTGTAGGGTTTCTGAACAGAAGAAAGTTGTGCAGGACACAGCATGCATGGGTAATCTTGATGACTCTCTCTGGAGTTAGAGGCAAAGTGACCAGAAGGCAGCGGAACCTCGCTGCCAGTAGACCAAACGCATTTTCTACAACCCGTCTGGCTCGTGAAAGCCTGTAGTTGTAGACTCGCTGCTGGTGAGTCATGTTGCGAAGTGGCAGAGGCTTCATCAGCCAAGTCCTCAGCGCAAAAGCGTCGTCTCCAACAAGGAAGTATTCAAGTGGCTGGTCATCATGGGGCAGAGGGTCTGCTGCAGGCAGGTTCAGCTTCCCGCTCTCAATGGCTGTCTTGAAAGGGCTCTGATTGAACACCCCAGCATCAGAGCCAGAACCTGTCTGTCCAATGTCCACATACATGAACCTGTAGTTAGCGTCTACAATTGCCAGCAGGACAATGGAGAAAAAACCTTTGTAGTTGTAGAACAAACTTCCGGTCTTTGCAGGTTTCTTAATGGCAACATGTTTGCCATCTATTGCTCCAACGCAGTGAGGAAAGTTCCAATGGTTGTAGAAATCTTCAGCCACTTGTTTCCATCCCTCTGGGGTATCTGGGCACATGAGAACTTCATCAGATAATTCTTCAATTATTGCCTGGCACACTTGGGGGATAAACTCACAAATAGTATTATGAGCAACTCGAAATCCATATTGTAGGGTCTTGTAGCTATTGCCAGTGGCTAGAAACCTCAAAGTTATAGCAAGTTTCAAACCAGGTTCCAAAGAATGTCTGAAGTTGGTATCCTGTTTTGTGATTCTCGGTGCAATTCGTGTCAGGAGTTCATTGAATACCTGTGGCTCCATCCGCATGAAATTGGTAAATGAAGAAACATCTTCGGCATGCAGTTCTTTCATCAGTTGTTCATACTGCCCGTGGAGGGGTCGACGCTGGATCCAAGGCTTGACCCACACCCTTCTTCTTATTCTGGCAGCAGCCCGTTTTCTTTCCTTTTCTCGTTGAAAACGTTCGCATTCTGTGAATACTGTCTCTAGGGCATCCAAATGGTGAAGAATTGTAGACACTAGCAATGGATTCAACCTCCCCATGACGTTTAGCTACCTGTTCGAACAGCAGACAAGAGTGAACTGAGAAGCACAAAGCTCTGGTGAAGTAGCTCTGCAGTCTCATTATTTTATGAATACGCCCGCGGAACGCAACTTTACGCAACTGTAAGCAACACTACGCGGTCTCTACGCTCAACCTACGTATGTGTAAGCAACTCTACGCCCGCTATACGCGAAACACGCTGCATATCTACGCGCTACTTACGCAGCCGATTTCGGCGTAGTCGCTACGCAACTCTACGCAACTCTACGCTACTCTACGCAAAGCTTGGTGTGAAACCCCCTTTACTTGCACACGCCGACACATGCATGAAATTTCAACTTGGTTGCATGAGAGAAACAATTTGATCTGAATTACGTAGGACTGTATAAAAAAAAAAAAGAAGCTGGACTTCACGAATGTTTCTCAATATGACTTCAAGTCGCTATTTAATATCATTTTCGTTGTCGATCACCCGTGAACGATATTTCATGACCCCCAGCGTATCACCTAACTCGTCTTCAGTGTGACGAGTTTCAAATCTCGTTTTGTCTCCGTGAGTAGGGTTGGGGGTACCACGTATCGTCACCCTAAGGATCTGTAGCTTGTTTATTCTAAAAATATCATACAAATCCGCCTAATTCTTACCTCAAATATGCCATAAATACTGCAGTTTTGAATGTCGTGACCGTCTCGTTGATTATGAATCTCCGTTTTAAAATAGCGCAATTTTAGTGCGTGCGTTTCGTTTTCTTCGCGCAGCTAAAAAGGGTACCTTGCGATCGGCACCCCCTCCCCTCCATAGGTATACACGTGAATTTCACTGCATTGGTAATACACGTGAATTTCACAGGCCATAGGTAATACACGTGAATTTCACAGCCATGCGTCGTTACTGAGCGGATGTGTAATTTTTAGCTTGGTTTGTTTGAGTTTGATTTTCGTTTCTTCGTTTTTATTGTTTTTATAGCTAATGACACTTAATCCCGCGCGTACTTTTTCGTTCTATACGCAAACAGCCATGATACGCAGGGTGCCGATGGGAAGGTGCCCTGCCGATAGGTGGTGCCCCAACCATACTCTGATTTGTGTGTGTTTGTATGTGAGTTTGTGTCTGTGTATTATTTGTATCTGTGGGGTTTTGTGTGTGTGTGTCTGTTCCACATTAATCTGGAAAAAAAAAGTGAACGGTTGCAGGAAACCAAGAAATCACAACAGAAAAGATATGTCATAGTTAAAGCCCCAACAAAGTTCTGGTACGCCTGCAAAAGTTGTCAAATTTCGCTCCCAAATGTAAACGTATGCTTAGGAAATGTGCGGGATAACGCTTTAATAACCAGCTATTCGATGATTAACAACGAAAATGGGAAATATCAACCAAAAAGATTCAGTCTCAGAACTTACCCGAACGGGGTCAGGCCAAACTCGGACTCGGGGATAACTCGGCTTTGCTTTGACGGCGGGATGAGTTGTAATGGTTGTCCATCTGTACCGGCCGCACAGAAACGCTGTTAGTGGGAGGTTTGTTAGCGCTATCAAGTCACTAACAAATCAGCCACTAACGGCACGGGCAACATGACCGCACAGAAAGCGCTGTTAGCGCGCTGTTAGACACGTGCGCTGTTAGGGCGCTGTTAGTGGATTTCGCCTTAGAGTTAGGCAAAATTTACGCTGAGTCACAGTGGTAAACATGTTATGCGCGCTTGCAGCAAGAGTACGCGCACTTGTAACAAAGCATTCCCAGCATTCCGTAGTTACCTTTGGTATGCACACAATTCCGACTGACGCACTGTACTCACACATGCGAGTCATTTGAATATTGCCTAGCTGGATCAAAGATTCTAGATTTAATTCAGTTTATAATCTTTGGCTGCATTTGAATTGGCATGGCGTTGAGCAAACCGAAAAGAGTTAGGGCTCCGGACTATACGGAAGAAGAAACTAATGTAATAAGGAGAGGCTTTGTCAAGCACAACCAAACACTTTCTGCCAAATACAGCAATGACTCCACCCAGCGGATGAAGGATAACATCTATGAGAGCATCAGACAAGAGGTAAATGCAGTGGGAGTCAGTGAGCGCAGTCTTCAGAGCATAAAAGACAAGTGGCAATCACTAAAAAAAATGTGTCAAGGAAAAAGTCGCCCAGAGCCAACGAGTGCAGAGAAAAGAACGGGGGAAAACGGGAGGAGGGGAAAACACAGCAGTCGATGATCCTGATGTCCTCGATTCCTTGAATGATGATGAAAAAGAAATACTCTCAGTCATACCCCCAGAACAGATAACAGGTAAGTTTTATTACATTTCCAAATGATGTCCCTGTCTACAGTGCTTCACAGAAGTTCCTATATAAGACTATAATAAGGCGGACTGGGCCTAACTGATATTATCTTTTCGATGAAAAATTTACCAGCTAGAGATTGGTTGAAAGAGCTTAACGTGATTTCAGATATTTTTAACCATTCAGAAAGTTGGCATGTTTGACACTGCATGATATGTTTATTTGTTAAAGATGTTACAATTGCCACGAGTAGAAAATCGGCACTTCAGAAACTGGTATGGTAACAGGGGTCATATAATGTATTTTTTTTCACAAATCTTGTTGATTAGAAATACTTATGAAAATTGAAATCATCGGCATATATATATATATATATATATATAAAACTTCAAGCCAAAAAAAGTTCTCACAGGGGAGGAATATCCCACCCCGCATGCCATGTAGACCCCTTGTAAACCCGTGCTGCATTAATAACACACAAACACACACAAGGATATAATATATATATATATTTATATATATATATATATATATATATATATATATATATATATCTATGTACATATATAAATATATAGATGTAGATTATATATATATATATATATATATATGGGGTGAGTAGACTACTTTGATAGGTCTATTAGCTATAGTGTGGTAAAATAGTATGCTCTATTGCAGCACGGGTTTATAAGGGGTCAGAGGCCTGCGGGTTGGGGTGCTTCCCACCCTGTGAAAATTTATGAGGCTTGAAGTTAATGAGAACCTTTGATGCGATTTAATGCAGACATACGTAAGCCAATATATAATTAGGACATGTTTCTTTTCAAATGTGTTAGTCATGATTCTTTGTAAATGGTTCTAGGCTGCCAAATATATTTAATATTTGACCTAAATCATCAAATTTAGTTTTATAGAACTGAAAAAAAAAAGCCAGTTCACACCCTGAAGTGCATGTCATATAGGCCTATTTTAATGAATCTGTAGGGTATACGTCATATCACTATGCGTATGAATTCATTAATGTAGATAATTTATGGTAATTTCTAGAATGATCTTGATATCCACATTGAATTAGTGTTCACTCACCTTTATAGCTTGATGTCCGCCGAGATCTGCAATTAAAATTTGGCCCCCCATGACGACTGGATATTCATTAACAATCAACTTTGTTATTTATGTCCATGAATGATATTCATGATATTCATTGATGGATTGGGGGGGGAGAGCACCGGGCCCAAGCCCCATTATTCATTGCTAGGACATACATGTATATATAAATAAATAAATAAATAAATATATATATATATATATATATATACATATATATATATATATATATATATATATATATATATGTAATAACTGTAAATGTATACATTATGTATATCATATAATATAATATATATGATGTGGGACCCGTAAGTGTCATCAGATGTATTTTAGCCCCCCTCCCCCCCCCCGCTACTTGATCCGCCCCTGACATTCTTTGGTGTTGTCATCTTTTGCACAGGAGTGGTCGACGGCTTTGCCACAGACGAGGTTGTAGTATATGTAGATGAAGATTATGTGGGTGATGACGCTCATGCCACTCCGAATACTCCGCGAACTTCGAGCTGTCCACCGAAGGTAATTCTAACCGATAAGCGGAAGCGGAAGTTCCCGGACGACACACAGGAGTCTTTTCCAGTCAGCTCCACCATGCGGGGAAGTAGGCCTACCATCAAAGCAAGTCCAATGTCTTCATCGGATTATTACAAAGAAATGATCCGTATCGAAAATGAGAAACTAAATGTCATGAAAGAAACTTTGGAAGTCAAGCGAAGCTACATGGATCAGAAGATAGCTATTC